>NC_061514.1:355240673-355269508 GCF_022539505.1 Lolium rigidum
TGGACGGATAGTGCGTGTGGTGGGGCTTGCCGGTGGCGAACGTGGCGGCCGGCAACGAGGATGTGGACGGCCATTGGCAGACGCGGCCGCCGGCCTAGCGAGGAAAGCCTGACGCGATGGGCGATTTACACAAAAATAACCCTTTGTTGCAACTATAGCACCCTCCAGCAAACTATTTCACCCATCTAACCCTTTTGTGTGTCGCCCCTCACGCCGGCGCCACACCTCACTGTGTGGCGCCCGTGCCGGCGGCGCCACTCTCCAGCCGACGTGGCGCCCTCGACGCTGAGCTGTGCGCCGATCCGACGTGGCAGGATGTGTGGCGCCGCTCCCATCGGCGCCACACATGCACTTGTAATTGCCCAAAACATACTGTAAGATAAATCGCCTGGGACTTAGCCGTTTTGGCGAGGCTATTTGTGTGGTGCCGATTGTCGTCGTGGTGAACAGACAGATGCCATGGGATGGCTTAAGTTGGGGCCGAATGTGCGCTAGAGGATTCGGGTGAGGGTTTTGGTAAGGATGGATGGATTCCGGATGGATTCCCGATGAACTTGGCCTTGGCCAGAGGTAGAAGAAGAAGAAAACACAAGAACAATCTTCCCTCTAGATCTCTCTATTTCTTGATCATATAAGGTTACAGGTTTCTGGATACAGTGTAGAGCTCTCTTCGTGCATACCCGCGATAGGGTGTACCCCCTCTCCTTATATAGGGGAGAGGGTGGCTTACAGAGGAAGAAACCCTAGGAAACCCTAATGGCATCTTTGACTAGACAACTTTACAAAGTCTCTTTAGCTAGGATGACACCGGTATGTCTTTAATCAGGAGTGATAACATCCTCCGGTACCTTTTACGTCATCATCTGCTTTGGCTCCAGAGCTTCGATTAAAACTGAAGTGCTTCGCTCATCTTTGTCCTCTAGCTCCTTAGAGAATCTTTGACTAGTCTTGCCGACGTGCTACAGTGTAGCCTGTACCGGTAATCCGGTACCTTTGTAGCTCATTCCGGTATACCCCTCCTGGGATACCGGCATAGATTCACTTAGCCAAAAGCTTAGCTTCACAGCCCGAAATAACGTTTAAACCGGTATCTTAATAGCTCAAACCATCCGGTTTGGCATGCCTTTGGCATATCGGGGGTCATCCCCCCAACATTAGTCCCCGAAGCTGGTATAGTCCGGTGGATCCTATCCAACGGACCATGCCAGGTTCCCTTACTCAAGGTACCGGTTTAACCCTTGCGGTAACCAGTTCCAACCTTCCGGCATCTTTGCCGAACTTCCTTTTTCATACCGATCTCCTCCGGCATCTTTGTCATTAAACTCTCCTCGGCGAAGTCGAAAATTTCTCGGGTACAGTGCCTGTCAGCGACATGCGCACTGTTTCTGACGCAGCAGTGTCAGGGGTCACTTCCCTTCGACTCCAGCGCTAGCATTTATGGCGCCATACCGGATCCTCGCCGCCGTTCTGGATCCGTGTGGCCTTCCTGTGGCTTTCTGTTTTCTGTGCGTGTATCATCGCGCCATGTGGCGGCCCACGAACTGAACCGTCGCGGCCCAGCGGTTGCCGGCCCACTTCTCACGCGCTCTGAGCCCTTTGCCCGCTGCGCTCCCGCCGTCGTCGTTCGCCGCCAGAGCATTGCCTCCCGACGAACTTCCGCAACAACTCCACCGAGCTCCGCTGCGCAGAGATTCTCCGCCGCGGCTCCGCTGTTACTGCATCGAGCGCCTTACGGCACTCCCTCTTCCTCACTCCTTCTTCGTCACGGACGACTGCAAGTTCGCCCAATCTCCGGCGACCGTCGTCCTTGTGGTTCTCCGCCGCCTCAGGTTAGCCTCGACGCCTCCTTACTCTCTTCCTTTTGCCTTCTAGTTCTTGGGCCGGTAGGGGATTTACTTTCCCTTTTCTTTTGGGTTTTCTCTTACTCGTAGATCTTCGCGCGAGGCTAGATCTTGGGAAACCTGTTTTTAGGTAGATTTGGACATCTTTAGTCCGGTATGTCTTCAGAGGACTACCTTTCCGAATCTGCCGGCAGCAGCCGTCACAGCGAGGCCTCCGACGGGCTCGAGGCTGAACTCGCCCGGATGGAAGCTTCATCATCCGCTCCGGAAGCCGGTTCCGGAAGGGGCCAGGAGGCCAGCAGCTCCCCAAGGTTCCGGTGTGAACCTGGCTGCGATTAACCGCGGAGACTGGAAGGGCTCAGATGTAAAGGAGCCGGAAATCGACTGGCTGTACCGCTCCCGGAGGATACCGGTACAGGTGTCTTGCCGGATTCCAGGCGCCTGAACCCGGAGAGTACGTAGTTTTCTCTGCTCATTTTGAGCGCGGCTTCAGCCTTCCGTCTTCCGATTTCTTCCGCAAGTTCCTTGATTTTTACCAACTCCATCCTCATCATCTTCCTGGCAATGCCATTTTTTTTATCTTTCTTGCTTTGTTTCTTTCATGGAGGCCTACATTGGTCTCCTCCCCACAAAAGAAGCTTTCGCTCGCTTCTTCTGCCTTCGGATCAACTCGGTCCAGGGCAAAAACATCCCCAAACCCAAACCTCCAGTCCAATGCGGATCTTGCATTATCGGCTCTCGCCAAGGGAGCCCTTTTTTCAAACTTTCCGGTCTGGAGTCATGCCGGGCATGGCAACAGACCTTCTTTTACGTGAGGAACAAGGGCGCCGTTGATTTCATTAATCTGCCGGCTTACCATCCGGGAATGCCATCGAAGGCCAACTGGAGGTACAATCCGGGGAATAACCACATCGAAACCAACCGGATTGTCCGCTTCATGGAGCAGCTCACCAAGGATACGGGCATCTTCTCCGACGATCTCATCCGCGCTTTCATCTCACGTCGGGTGCTCCCCCTCCAGCGCCGGGTTCACAAGATGAGCCAGATGTGCGGCCCCCGTGATCCCACTAAGATCACCAGCTGCCCCCTAAGCAAAGGGGACGTGGCCCTCAAGGCTAGGCAAATTTGCCAAACCAACATGCCGATGGAGTGGGAGTGGGGCCTTCTTCCCCTCTGCTCCAAAAATCCTCCATCTGCCGAAGTACGAGCCTAAGCAATCCGGATTGTTTTTCCGGTAGCCTCTGTTGTGTTGCTAACTATCTTTTTTCTCTTTTTCAGGCCCGCGATCGTTTTCCTCGCATCACTGCGGAGGCACGAGGCCCTTGCCAGAAGCGCGCCTTGGACGAGGAGGACCCGGATCCTTACGTGGTCGGGAACAAGCACAAGATGGGCAGGACCCATACTTCACGCCCCGGCAACCTTTCAGCCAACGATTCTGGTTCCGATGATGAAGTCACTATTCTTGAGGTGTTTTGCTCTTTCGCTTCCTCACATATTGTCTTTCTGTAGATCTCCCCTCAGCCAGCGCCAACCCACAGGTTGTGGAGCGCGCCACGCCGCTGCAGGCCGAGGTTGGCCAGGAGTTCCTGGAGAAACTCGCCTCCCAGGGCCAAAAGAACAAGGCGCCCGAAGCCGGTTCGAGCGATGCTCCTCCTGCCAAGCGCTCCCGGAAGGAAGTTGGCGGGAAAATGGTCACCACGAAGCATTACCAGAAGCGAGAGATGCCGGTTGCTTCCGGGTAAACTTCCGTTTCCTCTTTCCTTTTGTTTCGTGAGTCTCTTTTTCTGGTTGTTTTTTCTGAACTCCTTTTTTCTTTATCTTTTCAGGCCTGCGCTCAAGATCACCAAGAGCGCCACCGGCATGAGGCCGGAGACCTCGGAGGACGCCGCCAGGGCCTCATCACCTCCTCAACCAAGTCCGGTACCTTCTGGTGCTGGCAAATCTCCTGCCTCCTCTCGGGGAGGCAACACAAGTGCGGGGCGCGCGGCCCCTGAACCTACAGATCACCGCGCAGAGGAGGACCTTGTCTCCCCTCCTGAAGCCCAAGACACCGGCGCCAGCAACATCGGCGCCAACACTGAAGATGACGGGAGGGCGGAACCTCTGGTTCCTCCCGTCCCGAAGAAGAAGAAGAAGAAAGCTCCTGCTTCCTCCCCCTCTAAGACCGTGCCGGATTCTTCCGCGCCGGCAAGCTCTGCCCCGGCAAAGGAAGCACCCGAAGCTCCTGCGCCAACCAAGGGCGCACCAACACCTCCACCGGCTGCCTCTACCGGCGAGCCAGCCGCCGCCAAGCCAACACCTCCTGAGGGCGCCAGACTCAGCGCCCAGGAACTTGCCGCGGTGGTCACCGCAGCGACCTCCGCCTCTTCCGGCTCGCAGACACTAGTTCTGCACGCCGGCCGTGCCGCCGTTGCGGCCGGTGAGACGGCCTCAGCTCAGGTGGGCCGAATCACCGAGCTCACCCGCGGAGGAGCCGACCTGGGCCACCTGCTTGATTATGCTGAAAAGTGGAATCATGCAGACCTGTCCCCGGCAACGCGCGGCCTCGGGAAGGACAAGTTGCCGGTGGTTGACCCCACAGGCCCTCGGAGCACCGGGCAACATTTTGGCCGGCTTAGGCGCGCGGTCAGAGAGTTCGACACCGCGTGGCACGATGCCAACAACAACGTGGTGGTAAGTTGCACAAACTTCATAGTTCTTTAAATTTATGTCGGTTTTCAATCTTTCCGGATTATATATATCTTCCCAGTCCCCGAGTTTTGGGTTGAGAACGCAGTTCTTAACGCGAAACTTTCTTAGAAACACAAAAAACCGGCATAGCCAGTCCCCGAGTTTTGGGTTGAGAGCGCAACTCTTAGCGCGAAACTTTCTTTCAATACCGGCATCTTCTTTACCGGAACTTTTTAACTTGAACAGAGCGTGCTGGACACCCGGAAGCAGCTCTTCGAGGAGCTTCTGTGGCAGCACCGGGAACTCTCTGAGGCCCACAACAAGTGCCAAGGTTAGTTTTTTGCGCCCCCGGCTTCTTTTTACCGATTGTTTCTTCCTTTAAGTACTTATAAACTCTTTGCACACCAGCTCTTCCGGAAGCCTCCGTCGAGGCCCTCACTGCTCAGCTCTCCGCGCTTAAAGGTACCATTTCTTTTCCGGTTGATTTGCCTCTCTTCATCCTACCGGTTATCTTTCTTTTAAAATTTCTTTTCCGGACTCCAGCAGAAAAGGAGTAGCTTGCCTCGGAGCATCACAAGGCCCTGGACGTTGATGTCTACGCGCACTCCTTTTCCTGTAGACAGTGTTGGGCCTCCAAGAGCAGAGGTTTGTAGAACAGCAGCAAGTTTTCCCTTAAGTGGATCATCCAAGGTTTATCGAACTCAGGGAGGAAGAGGTCAAAGATATCCCTCTCAAGCAACCCTGCAATCACGATACAAGAAGTCTCTTGTGTCCCCAACACACCTAATACACTTGTCGGATGTATAGGTGCACTAGTTCAGCGAAGAGATAGTGAAATACAAGTGGTATGAATGAATATGAGCAGTAGTAACGGCGCTAGAAAATAGCTTGCTGGCGTGCAGTTGATGGTAGTAATATTGCAGGAAGTAAAGATGCGGTAAAACAGTAAATAAGCGATGATTGTAGTATTTGGAAACAAGGTCTAGGGATCATACTTTCACTAGTGGACACTCTCAACATTGATCACATAATAAAACCACTCTACGCTCTCTTGTTGGATGATGAACACCACTAATTGTGTAGGGCTACAAGAGCACCTCAATGCCGGAGTTAACAAGCTCCACAACATTCGATGTTCATATTTAAATAACCTTAGAGTGCATGATAGACCAACGCAATTATACCGAGTACTAACATAGCATGCACACTCGTCACCATCAAGCTATGAAAGGAGGAATAGATCACATCAATACTATCATAGTAATAGTTAACTTCATAATCTACAAGAGATCACAATCATAAACTACGCCAAGTACTACATGATGCACACACTGTCACCATTACATCATGGAGGAGGAATAGACTACTTTAATAACATCACTAGAGTAGCACATAGATGATATTCAACTAGATCACAAAGAGAGAGATGAACCACATAGCTACAGCAGAGCCCTCAGCCCCGGGGGTGAATTACTCCCTCCTCATCATGGAGACAGCGATGGCGGTGAAGATGGCGGTGGAGATGGCGGTGGAGATGACTCCGGGGGCAATTCCCCATCCCGGCGGCGTGCCGGAACAGAGACTCCTGTCCCCCAGATCTTGGCTTCGCGATGGCGGCGGCTCTGGAAGGTTTCTTGTACCGTGGCTTTTCCGTATCGAAGATTTAGGTCAGGGAGGTTTAAATAGGCGAAGAGGCGGAGTCGGAGGGGCTACGGGGCAGCCACACAGTAGGGGGGCGCCCCCCCTGGGCCGCACCGCCCACACGTGTGGTGGCCCTAGGCCTCTCCTCTGGTGTCTCTCCGGTGTTCTGGAAGCTTCGTGAAATTATAAGATGTTGGGCTTTGATTTCGTCCAATTCCGAGAATATTTCCTTACTAGGATTTCTGAAACCAAAAACAGCAGAAAATAGGAACTGGCACTTCAGCATCTCGTCAATAGGTTAGTTCCGGAAAATGCATCAAAACGATAAAAGTGTGAACAAAACATGTATGTATTGTCATAAAACTAGCATTGAACATAAGAAATTATAGATACGTTTGAGACGTATCAAGCATCCCCAAGCTTAGTTCCTACTCGCCCTCGAGTAGGTAAACGATAACAAGGATAATTTCTGAAGTGACATGCTATCATAATCTTGATCAATACAATTGTAAAGCATATGAGATGAATGCAGCGATTCGAAGCAATGGTAAAGACAATGAATAAACAACTGAATCATATAGCAAAGACTTTTCATGAATAATACTTTCAAGACAATCATCAATAAGACTTGCATAAGAGTTACTCTTAAAGCAATAAGTTCTAAGTAAAGGTATTGAAGCAACACAAAGGATGATTAAGTTTCAGCAATTGCTTTCAACTTATAACATGTATATCTCATGGATAATTGTCAACACAAAGTAATATAACAAGTGCAATAGGTAAACATGTAAGAATCAATGCACACAGTTCATACAAGTGTTTGCTTCTAAGATAGAAAGAATAGGTAAACTGACTCAACAATAAAGTAGAAGATAGGCCCTTCGCAGAGGGAAGCAGGGATTAAATTATGTGCTAGAGCTTTTTAAGTTTTGAAATCATATAGAGAGCATAAAAGTAAAGTTTTGAGAGGTGTTTGTTGTTGTCAACGAATGGTAGTGGGCACTCTAACCCCCTTGCCAAACAGACTTTCAAAGAGCGGCTCCCATGAAGGACGTTATCTCTACCAGCAAGGTAGATCATCCCTCTTCTCTTTTGTTTACACTGTATTTTAGTTTTATTTATGGTTGACACTCCTCCCAACCTTTTGCTTACACAATCCATGGCTAACCGAATCCTCAGGTGCCTTCCAACATTCACATACCATGAAGGAGTGTCTATTTGCAAAATTAAGTTGCTTACTGATGAATCAGAGCAAAACATGTGAAGAGAATTATTAATGAAGGTTGATTAATTGGGGGCTGGGAACCCCGCGTCAGCTCTTTTTGCAAAATTATTGGATAAGCGGATGAAGCCACTAGTCCATTGGTGAAAGCTGCCCAACAAGATTGAAAGATAAAACACCACATACTTCCTCATGAGCTATAAAACATTGACACAAAATAAGAAGTAATAAAGTTTTAAATTGTTTAAAGGTAGCACATGAAGTAATTTACTTTGGAATGGCAGAGAAATACCATGTGGTAGGTAGGTATGGTGGAGACAAATGGCATGGTTTTTGGCTCAAGGATTTGGATGCACGAGAAGAATTCCTCTCAATACAAGGCTAGGCTAGCAAGGTTGTTTGAAGCAAACTCAAGTATAAAACGGTGCAGCAAGACTCACATATGAACATATTGTAAGCATTATAAGACTTTACATCGTCTCCTTGTTGTTCAAACACCTCAACCAGAAAAAATCTAGACTCTAGAGAAACTAATCATGCAAACCAAATTTTAACAAGCTCTATGTAGTTCTTCGTTAATAGGTGCAAAGTACATGATGTAAGAGCTTAAACATGATCTATATAAGCACAACAATTGCCAAGTATCAAATTATTCAAGACATTATACCAATTACCACATGCAGCACTTTCTGTTTCCAACCAAATAACAATGAACGAAGCAGTTTCAACCTTCGCCATGAACATTAAAGAAAAAGCGAAGAACACAAGTGTTCATATGCAACTGCGGAGCGTGTCTCTCTCCCACACAAGCATGAATTTATTCAGAGAATGAAAATAACAAAACGAAAATTAAAGCACCCAGACGCTCCAAGTAAAGTACATAAGATGTGACTGAATAAAAATATAGTTTCAAGAGAAGAAACCTGATAAGTTGTCGATGAAGAAGGGGATGCCTTGGGCATCCCCAAGCTTAGATGCTTGAGTATTCTTAAAATATGCAGGGATGAACCACGGGGGCATCCCCAAGCTTAGACTTTTCACTCTTCTTGATCATATTGTATCTTCCTCCTCTCTTGACCCTTGAAAACTTCCGCCACACCAAACTCAAAACAAACTCATTAGAGGGTTAGTGCATAATCAAAAATTCACATGTTCAGAGGTGACACAATCATTCTTAACACTTCTGGACATTGCCCAAAGCTACTGAAAGTTAATGGAACAAAGAAATCCATCAAACATAGCAAAACAGGCAATGCGAAATAAAAGGCAGAATCTGTCAAAACAGAACAGTCTGTAAAGACGAATTTTTTAGGGACACTTAACTTGCTCAGATGAAAATGCTCAAATTGAATGAAAGTTGCGTACATATCTGAGGATTACTCACGTAAATTGGCAGATTTTTCTGAGTTACCTACAGAGAACCCTGCCCAAATTCGTGACAGCAAGAAATCTGTTGCTGCGCAGTAATCCAAATCTAGTATGAACCTTACTATCAAAGACTTTACTCGGCACAACAATGCAATAAAATAAAGATAAGAAGAGGTTGCTAAAGTAGTAACAACTTCCAAGACTCAAATATAAAACAAAAGTGCTGTAGTAAAGTAAAAACATGGGTTATCTCCCAAGAAGTGCTTTCTTTATAGCCATTAAGATAGGCTCAGCAGTTTTAATGATGCACTCCCAAGAAATAAGAGTTGAAGCAAAAGAGAGCATCAAGAAGCAAATTCAAAACAAATTTAAGCCTAACCCACTTCCTATGAAAAGGAATCTTGTAAATAAACAAGTCATGTAGGCATAATGCAACAAGCATAGGAAAACTAGACAAGCGCAACTTTAAGATTTTCAGCATATAGAGAGGTGTTTTAGTAACATGAAAACTTCTACAACCATATTTTCCTCTCTCATAATAATATCCAGTAGCATCATGAGCAAACTCAACAATATAACTATCAAATGAAACATTCTTATCATGAGTCTCATGCATAAAATTATTACTACTCCCAACATAAGCATAGTCATTCTTATTAATTATAGTGGGAGCAAATTCAACAAAGTAGCTATCATCAAATATAGGAGGCATATTGTAATCATAATTAAATTTATCCTCCATAGTAGGTGGCACCAAAGGACCACTATCATTATAATCATCATAAATAGGAGGCAAAGTATCATCAGAAAATTTTCTCCTCAATGCTTGGGGGACTAAAAATATCATGCTCATCAAAACCAGCTTCCCCAAGCTTAGAACTTTCTATATCATTATCAACAATGGTGTTCAAAGCGTTCATACTAATATTACTACTAGCATGCAAATAAGGTTCCATAGGTTTTTTAATTTTCGCATCAAACAATCCATGTCTTAACTCAGGAAATAGAACAAAAAGCTCATTGTTGTCCATTATGCCTTACTAGTGTAAACAGGAAACAAAAAGATGCAATTGCAGGATCTAAAGGAAATAGCTTCGAGCACTTACAACGGCACCAGAAAATAACTTAGTTACATGGGACCAGAGTGTGAGTGCCTTTTACCTTACCTCCCCGGCAACGGCGCCAGAAAATAGCTTGATGTCTACGCGCACTCCTTTTCCTGTAGACAGTGTTGGGCCTCCAAGAGCAGAGGTTTGTAGAACAGCAGCAAGTTTTCCCTTAAGTGGATCACCCAAGGTTTATCGAACTCAGGGAGGAAGAGGTCAAAGATATCCCTCTCAAGCAACCCTGCAATCACGATACAAGAAGTCTCTTGTGTCCCCAACACACCTAATACACTTGTCAGATGTATAGGTGCACTAGTTCGGCGAAGAGATAGTGAAATACAAGTAGTATGAATGAATATGAGCAGTAGTAACGGCGCCAGAAAATAGCTTGTTGGCGTGCAGTTGATGGTAGTAATATTGCAGGAAGTAAAGATGCAGTAAAACAGTAAATAAGCGATGATTGCAGTATTTGGAAACAAGGCCTAGGGATCATACTTTCACTAGTGGACACTCTCAACATTGATCACATAATAAAACCACTCTACACTCTCTTGTTGGATGATGAAGACCACTAATTGTGTAGGGCTACAAGAGCACCTCAATGACGGAGTTAACGAGCTCCACAACATTCGATGTTCATATTTAAATAACCTTAGAGTGCATGATAGACCAACGCCGGTGTTAACTCTCTTGTTGGATGATGAACACCATTAATTGTGTAGGGCTACAAGAGCACCTCAATGCCGGAGTTAACGAGCTCCACAACATTCGATGTTCATATTTAAATAACCTTAGAGTGCATGATAGACCAACGCAATTATACCGAGTACTAACATAGCATGCACACTTGTCACCATCAAGCTATGAAAGGAGGAATAGATCACATCAATACTATCATAGTAATAGTTAACTTCATAATCTACAAGAGATCACAATCATAAACTACGCCAAGTACTACATGATGCACACACTGTCACCATTACATCATGGAGGAGGAATAGACTACTTTAATAACATCACTAGAGTAGCACATAGATGATATTCAACTAGATCACAAAGAGAGAGATGAACCACATAGCTACAGCAGAGCCCTCAGCCCCGGGTGAATTACTCCCTCCTCATCATGGAGACAGCGATGGCGGTGAAGATGGCGGTGGAGATGGCGGTGGAGATGACTCCGGGGGCAATTCCCCGTCCCGGCGGCGTGCCGGAACAGAGACTCCTGTCCCCCAGATCTTGGCTTCGCGATGGCGGCGGCTCTGGAAGGTTTCTCGTACCGTGGCTTTTCCGTACCGAAGATTTAGGTCAGGGAGGCTTAAATAGGCGAAGAGGCGGAGTCGGAGGGGCTACGGGGCAGCCATACAATAGGGGGCGCGCCCCCCCTGGGCCGCGCCGCCCACACGTGTGGTGGCCCTGGGCCTCTCCTCTGGTGTCTCTCCGGTGTTCTGGAAGCTTCGTGAAATTATAAGATGTTGGGCTTTGATTTCGTCCAATTCCGAGAATATTTCCTTACTAGGATTTCTGAAACCAAAAACAGCAGAAAACAGGAACTGACACTTCGGCATCTCGTCAATAGGTTAGTTCCGGAAAATGCGCAAAACCGGATCGCCACCCTCACCACGGACCAGGCTGAGTATGACCGGTTGGTCATGCAGGCCGACGCCCTGGCCTTCAGTAAGCCATTCTTCTTTTCTCTTTTGCTTATAAGCTTATGTTTTTTGGCGGTATGTCCTTACACCGGTTACTTTTTCCTTCTTTTTCTTTCTTTCTAGAACTCTTTCCGGATTCACAGCCGCATGCGCACAAGAAGGTAACGGAACGCAGGGCTGAGCAAGCCATGAGCAACCCGGATGCACCCTGGGATGCTTATGATCACTTGGTCGCGCTCGCCGCCCGGATCCAACATATGCGCGCTGTGGACCGGCACCTGGTCGATCTGCCGGATCGTGCCATGGAGATTTTCAAGGTGCTGTGGCCTGGGGAAGCGGTGCCGGCCAAGGTGACGCTCATCTCCGATCGGCTCAAGGATGCTTGCCGGAGGATCAGTGAGTGGAAGTGCTCAGCGGCCCGTGCCGGAGCAGATGCAGCGCTACGCGTTGCCTGTTCTTGGTACGAAGACCTGGACCTGGACGCCTTCCACAGCCTTCGCGGCGATGCGCCCACGGACAAGGACCCGGTCTTAACCGCCAAGCGGCAGGACCGTGCCTACCGGATCGCGGAATGCGCCCACACCCGCACTTTCATCCCTCCTCCTCCCGACGTCAAGGATGCACTCTCTGACGACGAGGAGGATGTGTTATCACCAGAATTTGACCGGATCAGAGGTGGGCCGCGATTACAGATGGGCTTGAAGAATATACATAGATGAAATACATGAATCGGCCTTGTATACAAAGTTTGGGCTAGTTTGCCCGTGTATCTGTAACATAGTAGGATACGTGTCGGTTAGATAGAGTTTGGCTCGTGCACGGTTGGGATTATTCCCACGTTAGAAAGTCTACGGACTACAAATATGTATCTAGGGTTTATGAAATAAACAACAATCACGTTCACCACAAACCAATCTAGGCGCATCGCCAACTCCCTTGTCTCGAGGGTTTCTTCCGGGTAAGCATCATGTTGCCTAGATCGCATCTTGCGATCTAGGCAGTACACGTTTATTCGCTGTTCATGCGTTGCTCGTGCCGAAGCCTTGTTGATGGCGAGCAACGTAGTTATCATAGATGTTTTAGGGTTAGCATTGTTCATCGTATCATATGCTGTCGTCGTGCAACCCTTAGACGTCTAGCCGCCCTTACACCTATCTTGGGTGTAAGGGCGGCACCCCGCTTGATCATTATTTAGTAGATCTGATCCGTTATGATTGCTCCTTGTTCTTCAAGGATTAGTTTAATATCTGCATAGTTAGGCCTTACAAACGGGTTGAAGGATCCAGTGGCGCGTAGGGTGTAGTTTGCTAGCCCTAGACAGGATGTTCCGGGGATCAACTTCGTGTTGGTTTTTAGGCCTTGTCTAGGGTCGGTTTACGATCACCGTGCATGGCCGCCAGGCTCAATCACGAGTAGGATGTTCCGATTATGTGGTGAAAACCCTAAATCGTAGTAGGTCGTTTTAGCTTTATTTTGATCAAGCAGGACCACCATCTGATCGTACACCTCGTACGGATCATGGGTGGATCGGCTCCTTGAGCCGATTCACGGGACAACTCCGTGAGCCGATCGAGGCTCGTATTTAATGTTTACGTGTATGCCATGCAGGAAACTAAGCGAGGCACATCCAACACCTTCCCGACCAGGTATAGGTCGGGTGGCACGCCCTTGCACCAGCATCGGACGTGCGTGCCGGAGTCTTTGCGGGCCGTCGCTCGGAGGGACCGAGGCCAGCCGCAGCCACGGGAGCCTCCCGGCTCTACTTGTGTTGCCCGTCGCTGCTCGCCGGTGGGTTTCTCGACCGTAACACATTCCGGCACGCCCGGTGGGACAATCTTCGACATCAACCGCATCGCCATCTACATCCGAGATGGCGGAAGGCACTCCGATCCACGTACGAGGATCTGACCGAGGAGCTCAAGAAGAAGTATGACGAGGTCAAAGCGATCCTCGAAGCCGACCTCATCGGCTCTTTTCACAGAACCCGCTCACATGGCATCAGGTGGAAAGGGTTCTCACCTGAAGGCGCGCTCGATGGAGTGGACCTGTCCGCCCCGTCGAAGAACGCACAAGGTCTCGCGTCGGGAGATTAACTTCATGGTAGCTCATTCGCTACACCGCCATTCCGAGAGCCTCGGTGAACACTTTGGAGCGTGTCGCTCTTCGCGTGATCCAGGAAATCATGAAGCATCAGTACTCTCCGTCAGGACCAGCTCTAGGGACTCACCAAGGAGAGATGCCACTCCAGTCCCGTTCACCGCTGCCATTCGCGTTGGCAGCACCAGAAGTGCCAAATTCACCGGCATACGTCGTCTACAAGATCGGTGGTGACCCTAGTGACTACCAGTTCTTGCATGAGGCGCCTAAGGAGATCCCTCACGGATACACGTGCACATACGTGCCGACCGCAATAATCGGGCCCTCACAAACCGGACCGCAACAACGAGGGACTTCTGGAACAACAGGAGGAACTTCGGGGACAGATCTTGAGAAGCAGACGTGGCTAGCCAAGTACGCCACCCCGATAAACCTCCAGAGCCAAACTCCTGCAGTTGGCTCAGAGCTCGAGAAGCAAGCGTGGCTGGCTAAGTATGCCACTCCGACAAATCTTCAGAGTTCGACTCCTGCAGCCAGCACCGCGGATCAGATCAGTACAATCTTGAGAGACCAGTTCGGCATGGTGCCGAAAAGGAGGGCAATCGGCTATTCCAAGCCGTACCCCAACGAGTACGAGTTGATCCCACTTCCACCCAAATATCGGCTCCCCGAATTCTCCAAATTTAGTGGATCGGATGGTTCCAGCTCAATCGAGCATGTGAGCCGATATTTGGCACAAGTCGGGCACGATCTCAGCATCAGATGAGCTGCGTGTGAGGTTCTTCGCACATTCCCTCATAGGATCGGCTTTCGGGTGGTACGCATCGCTGCCACCAGACTCAATCCGGACTTGGAAGCAGTTGGAGGAGCAGTTCCACATGCAGTATCACTCAGAGGCTTCCGAGGCTGGCATTGCCGATCTAGCACAAGTACGACGAAGCGCGGAGAAACAGGTGTCAGAATACATCCAGCGCTTCAGGACCGTTAGGAACCGATGCTATTCGGCTCGTGTGACTGAAAAAGAAGCAGTCGAGTTGGCGGTGGTGGGTCTCGCATCACCGATCAAGGACGTGGCCTCCTAAGCAGACTACCCTTCACTGGCGCACATGTCACACCCCAACTTTTGCAACCGTGTTTTGTTGTCCTGAGTGCAAAAATTAGGGGGAACAAAAACTTTTTATAAAGACTAATTAGATGAATTGTCTTGATCTGTTTGTTATAATAAAATGCTTTGATCTGCTGGTAGATGAATTGTCTTGATTTGCTTGTTCAGTTTTGTCTTGAGCTACCTCAAAGAACAACACCTCTAGTGGTAAAATCATCCATGAATTCAAAACTTGGGATCATCTACCCCTTAATACATCCTTCTCTCTTACCCTAGTCAAAAACCCTAAGGCATCATAAATTTGGCTAAGTCCCAAAATCTATATAAGGTTCCATTTTGGAACCCCTGGATTAAGCTACCCCTTCCCATCTAAGGCAATGCACTTGGTCCTAGACCTACCTTATCATGAACACTTCCCAACCATGTCCTTGCCTTGAACCAAATCTCTCTTATACTCATTTATCCTTGTCTATTTTGAGGCCAAGTCAATAACATGTTTTGGCAGGCTTAAAATGTTCAAACTTTAGCAGTTGTTTCTTAAGCACCCACAACCATTATTGGTGACCTCAATACATGGATCTCATCTATGAAACACCCTCTACAACTTCCACGTCTTGCATGTCCCAATCTACCTCTACAATTCTTGTTTTCACTTAATCTTCTACCCTATCCACTGTTTCAGCACTAGATCACCTCCTCCTCTTTTATCCTTTGTTAATTTTTATTCCAAGCTTAATCTCCACAAAACCAAGAGTAAAGATGGTAGCTACAATATGTAGCCACCCTCTACCCTTGAGAACACTTTCTAAATTTTCCCCTTTCTTTTGTAAGAATTCCCAAAACCCTATTCTACTTTCTTCTCTATTTTGACCATAGAACTATTTCTAGTTTTAATAAAGCTTTTCAATTTATTTTCTCAAACAAAATAGGAAATGTGTGTGGTATTTCGTATCACCTTATCTTCTCCCAAAAAATAATATTTTCTTTATAATTATTCTCCTTGTTTTGTTTTCTAACCAAATACATGTTTATGGTACTTATACCATCTCTTGTTTTTCTCGACTTATTTGAGAAAACTCTAACTTACTTGATAAAGAGAGTGGGACATTTTGAACTCCTATGTTCCACCTTGTTTCTCTCAACATTTTCAAATTACCTTTCATTTCAAAATATTGCCATAGCCATAGGAGAGATTCCAACCTCATTTCTTGAACCATTTTATTAAAGTAACTTTTGGGCACCAACTATACCCCTCTATTGACACCTAATACTGCTTATGCATTATTGCATGTGATCATGACCACACCCCCTCTTCTCTCTCTATCCATATTTGAACATCACATATTTCAACTCTCCACTCCTTCTACCTTGATCAAACTTATCACTACCCTTGCCATCCTTAGTACATTACCTAGAATATTTCCATAGTACACTTGGACATTGTGCATGACCATCCCGACTTGACACAAGTAATGAGCCGGCCATGTCTTGTGTGCTTGACAAAGTGCTAACTATTGTCCCTCTCCACTTTTCTCTACCATCTTGCTTTACTAATGGACAACTAAGACCTGCACCACCTGCCTTACTTCCTTACCATGTTGGAAAGAGAGGGAGAGGAAAGACCCGGTGCAATCATGCCAAGTTTGGGCATGCTTGTGACAAGATCTTGAGAGATACTTGCTTGCAAGTCTACCTCTCCTCCCTCCACTCAATACCAACGACCAGCCAGCCCTCACACCACCCCAGGACATCATTGGAGCCTACCTAGCTAGCCCTAGCTTCTCCTCTCACTTTCCCCTTCCCCATGCCATGAATGACATAGTCCTTGACCCAAAAGCCCTAGACCTGCACCCTGCGCCTCTAGCCTTGTCAAGCACCTCTCCCTTGATTCCAGGAGGCGTGTGGAGCTATTCCCCCGAGCCCCAAGGCTTCCCATCTTTTCCTCCAAGCATGCCAACTTAGTGGTCACCATGTTCTTGGTCAAGAAGAAATCCAGCACCCCAGCCTCCTAGGCCTCGCCATGAAGATGCTCTGGTACCCCTCTAACCAACGGGCATGGTCCCGAGGCGAGCCCTGCCCCGCAAGAGCCTCTCCCATGCTCGCCATGGACGTGATCACCCCGTTCTGACCATGCACGCGCGTTCCCAGTGCTGTAGACCTCCTTTGGCCACCCCTACACGTAGCCTGGAAGGGCATCGTGTCACGACCCCAACTCAATGGTGCCACGCCTCCCTACTTCACCCACGACCGAGCACGACACATCAAGCACCTCGCTCACCGTGCAAACAACACCTCGTCTCAAACAAACCAGCCCACCTTTTTCCTTAATTCCAGCCGCACTGAATCCACCTTTGGATGCCCTACTCAATGGCACCGCCCCTCCTCCCAATCGTGTCCGTGTTTTGTCGCCCCCATCTCCCATACACCATGCCACAATGCACCCCCGTTCGGCTATAAAAGCCATCCCCAGCCTCTCCCTCGCCTCACACCACTCCACTCTCCTCACACCACTCCTCTCCACCTTCCTTAGCCCACGCAGAGAGCATCAGGGCGCTCCTCTAGGCGCTGCACGCCGGCGCGATCACCTCCGTCTATGATCACCGACGGGTGGCGGGGATGATGGCGCCCAGTTCCGGCGTTCCCTGCCGTCCCTCTTCGTTCCATCTTGCTCCCCTTCTCCTGCTCGTCCTAACCCTGCTCTCCACGTCGTCCAGGTTCGCCGGAACCGCCGCCGCCGTCGCCTTGCCGGGAGGTGCTGCGGGGACACCGCCACCAGGAGAAGCCGCTGCCGAGCGAGAGGAAGGCGCCGAGCCCGCGCCTGCACCGCCCCACCTTGCCGCCACCCTGCCCAGCCTTCGCCGACGTCCGCAGCGTCCGGCAGGTGAGCCTCCGCCCGCCCTGCCCTTTTTCTTCTGTACGTCCGCGAGCGAGGACGCGAGGAGAAGACGAGGATCGATAGGATCCTCCCGACCGTGCGTGGCCACTTAGCCACGTCGGCCATGCAGGCCTGGCCCGCCTGGGCCCTCCTCTTCCTTTCTTTTTATTTTCTTTCTCACCACCAACTGGACTATCTCCTGGGCCGGCCCATTTTCTCTCACACCTGCACGGCCCAGTCACTTTCCCGCCCTTTTTAAATTTCGTTTGAAATTGAAAATTCCTGTTACTTTGTGTTGAAACCAGAGAAACCAAAATGTGAATAACTCGAGTTTTACAAACCCAAATCGTATGAAACGAATTGCATTAGTTCAGAAATTTCAATAGCTTTCCAATTCCACTGGTCCCATATTTTTAGGATTTTTGCACGATTTTTGGTGAATTAATCTTGATCACTGTATTCTGGTTAGTATTTCTAATTCCTAAAATTGTAGATTTCATATTTTTGGATGAATCCAATCGTGTTAATCTTGTTTTGTTATTGCCCATCTAGGAAAAATATCATTTGTCGCTGATCATGAAAATTTATCTCTGTTCATGAGTGTATGTGTGTCACATGCATTGATAGAATTAAAATCTCTTTGACTTATTCAAATCCTTGCCATCACTTTGTTTTCAAAATATCCAAACCATGATTTGTTACTGTAGAACAACTCCCCTGCATATTTTCATGTTTATTTTACTTGACCCTTGGTTCTTGAGCTATGTGTTGATTGTTTGCTTTATTTATTTTTGCGACGCTAGACACGAACGAGGGAGAAGTTGAAGGGGAGGATTTTAGAAGAGGATTTTGAGGAGTTTGAGAAAGACCAGGGACAAATAAGCTAAGGCAAGCCATCTCTTGATCTCTGAATGTTGAATCACATATCGTGGTTACTTTGTTGTTATTCTTGTCTCTCGATATTTTTTTGTGTGGTATCTACTTATGTTGATGGAGCGTGCTCACCATGAGCATGTTGGATTCTCTTTGACACCTCACCTACCATCCCCTTTAGGGAAATGGTGGTCATTATCATGATCTTGGTGTACCTTCTAAGTGTGAGGGATATGCCCACTTATCTTGTGTGTGTCGAGCTCTTGACACCCTTCTTGAACCCCTTGTTGATGTTCTGCATACTTACTCTCGAGTATGTTGGACCCCTTGTTGATCTTATGCATGCATACCCTGAGCATGTATGCCCCTTTGACCATCTATATTATCATCTTCTTAGCGGTATGATGATTAACATCTTGAACCTTGTTGGATCTTCCAACTCATGTTGTCCCTATACATGCTTATCCTAAGTATGTATGATCCCCTTAACACCTCAATTATCATCCCCTTAGTGGTATGATGGCTAGCATCATGTCATTGTGACTCTTAGTTCCTTCATAAAACTATAGGTTGGGAAACCCCTTGGAAAAAAATACCTTGATGAAAGGAATTTTTGAAAACCTTGGGTGAGTTGGACTTACCCAAGTGTGTGTTTATGAAAGGAAAGGATCTTGGCAAAGATGGTTGGAAAGAAAATCTTGTTTTCAAAAACTTTGGCGCCTAAGTATTCACCCGTGACAATTAACCCGCGCAACCACATTACCCTGGAGTGGGACGGGGCTTAGCCCGTAGTTTGTTGAAGCTGGCAGGAGCACCCTTCACAACTTTCTAGGGAGGGTCACGACGACCTCCGACGTCGGGTTGCGCTCTGGAGGAGGCAATACACCGTCTTAACCGATAGCCGGACGATTACCGAGGGTCTTCCGTCATGGCGCCGGAGATACGCTCAAAAGGAGGTATGCTGCCGGGGTGCCGGGAAGGGGTAAGCCCGCAGGGAAGGACTCGTGCCAGTGTATATGGGCGAAAGGTTATGTCCGGGTATCCGTCGTGGCATATGTTGTTATGCGGGGATGATGCCCACACGATAGGTATCCGGATAGTTGTGGGGAAAGTGTGCAAACTCTGCAGAGTCAAATCTATTCGAATAGCCGTGTCCGCGGTCATGGACGGTTGGAATGGCTGTTGCTTAGCCTAAAGAGTTTTGTTTTATGAAAGTGTTTGACAAAGGAAAGGAAGGAACTTGTTTTCGGAGTACCGGGAAGGTACTGGAAAGTTGTGGTGACCAATTGGAGATGGTCGGAAAGGAAATAAACTGGGTTACTCCCATCCTAGTGTTTTGTGTTGTAGAACTCTTTTGAAGTATCTTCTTCAACAAAGATATAGAGATGTCATAGGACCTTCTTAGTGTCCCCTTCAACTGTGATGTTGGGATGCTACATCCACAAGAGAAACTATTTCTCTTTCTTATGCTATATCCACAAGAGAAACTACCTCTCTTCTACATGCTATTTCCACAAGAGAAATTAGCTCTTCCCTCTTGTCATCTAGATTAGCACTTATCTTGCACTCTTGCAAAGTACCTTGTTGATGGTTTGCGAGTACAATTCCAAATGTACTCACGGCTTTGTCCCTGGCTATTTACTTGGCCAGACTTGGAGGAATTCGACAGATGAAGAAGGATTTGACGATGTCTATGCGAGCTAGGAACGTCTTCCCAGTCAGTTGCCTGTAGGGTTAAGGCAGATGACTTGGGCTCTACGCTGCTGAAGCGATTCCGCTACTCTGATGATAGATTAGGCCCTTTGAGGCTGATGTCTACGGGAGCTTCTATTCTTGTAGACAGTGTTGGGCCTCCAAGAGCAGAGGTTTGTAGAACAGCAGCAAGTTTCCCTTAAGTGGATCACCCAAGGTTTATCGAACTCAGGGAGGAAGAGGTCAAAGATATCCCTCTCATGCAACCCCGCAACAACAAAGCAAGAAGTCTCTTGTGTCCCCAACACACCTAATAGGTGCACTAGTTCGGCGAAGAGATAGTGAAATACAGGTGGTATGAATAAGTAGTAGCAACGGCACCGGAAAAGTGCTTTGCCCGGGACGAGTAAACAAGCGATAGTAACGCAGCGAGTAGTAACGCGGTAAAACAATGAACAAGCAACGATAGCGATATTTAGGAACAAGGCCTAGGGATTACACTTTCACTAGTGGACACTCTCAACATTGATCACATAACAGAATAGATAAATGCATACTCTACACTCTTGTTGGATGATGAACACATTGCGTAGGATTACACGAACCCTCAATGCCGGAGTTAACAAGCTCCACAATAATGCTCATATTTTAGTAACCTTTAGTGTAAGATAGATCAAAAGACTAAACCAAGTACTAGCATAGCATGCACACTCGTCACCTTCATGCATATGTAGGAGGAATAGATCACATCAATATTATCATAGCAATAGTTAACTTCGCAATCTACAAGAGATCATGATCATAGCATAAACCAAGTACTAACACGGTGCACACATCGTCACCTTTGCACACGTGCAGGAGGAATAAAACTACTTTAATAACATTGCTAGAGTAGCACATAGAATAGTGGTGATACAAAACTCATATGAATCTCAATCATGTAAAGCAGCTCATGAGATTATTGTATTGAGGTACATGGGAGAGAGATGAACCACATAGCTACCGGTACAGCCCCGAGCCTCGATGGAGAACTACTCCTCCTCATGGGAGCAGCAGCGGTGATGAAGATGGCGGTGGAGATGGCAGCGGTGTCGATGGAGAAGCCTTCCGGGGCACTTCCCCGCTCCGGCAGGGTGCCGGAACAGAGACTCCTGTCCCCCAGATCTTGGCTTCGCGATGGCGGCGGCTCTGGAAGGTTTTCCGTATCGTGGCTCTCGGTACTGGGGGTTTCGTCACGGAGACTTTTTATAGGCGGAAGGGCAGGTCAAGAGGCGGCACGGGGGCCCCACACCACAGGGCCGCGCGGCCAAGGGGGCCGCGCCGCCCTATAGTGTGGCCCCTCCGTGGCCCCTCTTCGTCTCTCCTTCGGACTTCTGGAAGCTTCGTGAGAAAATAGGCCCCTGGGCTTTGATTTCGTCCAATTCCGAGAATATTTCGTTACTAGGATTTCTGAAACCAAAAACAGCAGAAAACAGCAATCGGCACTTCGGCATCTTGTTAATAGGTTAGTTCCGAGAAAATGCACGAATATGACATAAAGTGTGCATAAAACATGTAGGTATCATCAATAATATGGCATAGAACATAAGAAATTATCGATACGTCGGAGACGTATCAAGCATCCCCAAGCTTAGTTACTGCTCGTCCCGAGCGGGTAAAACGATAACAAAGATAATTTCTGAAGTGATATGCCATCATAACCTTGATCATACTATTTGTAAACATATGTAGTGGATGCAGCGATCAAAACAATGGTGATGACATGAGTAAACAAGTGAATCATATAGCAAAGACTTTTCATGAATAGTACTTCAAGACAAGTATTAATAAGTCTTGCATAAGAGTTAACTCATAAAGCAATAAATCAAAGTAAAGGTATTGAAGCAACACAAAGGAAGATTAAGTTTCAGCGGTTGCTTTCAACTTGCAACATGTATATCTCATGGATAATTGTCAACATAGAGTAATATAACAAGTACAATATGCAAGTATGTAGGAATCAATGCACGAGTTCACACAAGTGTTTGCTTCTTGAGGTGGAGAGAGATAGGTGAACTGACTCAACATAAAAGTAAAGAGAATGGTCCTTCAAAGAGGAAAGCATCGATTGCTATATTTGTGCTAGAGCTTTTATTTTGAAAACATGAAACAATTTTGTCAACGGTAGTAATAAAGCATATGAGTTATGAAAGTTATATCTTACAAGTTGCAAGTCTCATGCATAGTATGCTAATAGTGCCCGCACCTTGTCCTAATTAACTTGGACTACCGGATCTTTGCAATGCACATGTTTTGACTAAGTGTCACAATGGGGTACCTCCATGCCCGCTGTACAAAGGTCTAAGGAGAAAGCTCGCATTTTGGATTTCTCGCTTTTGATTATTCTCAACTTAGACATCCATACCGGGACAACATGGACAACAGATAATGGACTCCTCTTTAATGCATAAGCATGTGGCAACAATTATTATTCTCATATGAGATTGAGGATATATGTCCAAGCTGAAACTTCCACCATGAATCATGGCTTTAGTTAGCGGCCCAAAGTTCTTCTCTAACAATATGCATGCTCCAACCATGAAGGTGGTAGATCTCTCTTGCTTCGGACAAGACGGACATGCATAGCAACTCACATGATATCCAACAAAGAATAGTTGATGGCGTCCCCGGAAGCATGGTTATCGCACAACAAGCAACTTAATAAGAGATAAAGTGCATAAGTACATATTCAATACTACAATAGTTTTTAAGCTATTTGTCCCATGAGCTATATATTGCAAAGGTGAATGATGGAGTTTTAAAGGTAGCACTCAAGCAATTTACTTTGGAATGGCGGATAAATACTATGTAGTAGGTAGGTATGGTGGACACAAATGGCATAGTGGTTGGCTCAAGGATTTTGGATGCATGAGAAGTATTCCCTCTCGATACAAGGTTTAGGCTAGCAAGGTTATTTGAAACAAACACAAGGATGAACGGTACAGACAAAACTCACATAAAAGACATATGGTAAACATTATAAGACTCCATACCGTCTTCCTTGTTGTTCAAAACTCAATACTAGATGTTATCTAGACTCTAGAGAAACCAAATATGCAAACCAAATTAGCAAGCTCTAAGTATTTCTTCATTAATGGGTGCAAAGTATATGATGCAAGAGCTTAAACATGAGCACAACAATTGCCAAGTATCAAATTATCCAAGACATTTTAGAGTTACTACATGTATCATTTTCCAATTCCAACCATATAACAATTTAACGAAGATGAAACTTCGCCATGAATACTATGAGTAGAGCCTAAGGACATATTTGTCCATATGCTACAACGGAGCGTGTCTCTCTCCCATAAAGTGAATGCTAGGATCCATTTTATTCAAACAAAACAAAAAACAAAAACAAACCGACGCTCCAAGCAAAGTGCATAAGATGTGGCCGAATAAAAATATAGTTTCAGGGGAGGAACCTGATAATGTTGTCGATGAAGAAGGGGATGCCTTGGGCATCCCCAAGCTAAGACGCTTGAGTCTTCTTAATATATGCAGGGGTGAACCACCGGGGCATCCCCAAGCTTAGAGCTTTCACTCTCCTTGATCATATTGCATCATACTCCTCTCTTGATCCTTGAAAACTTCCTCCACATCAAACTCGAAACAACTCATTAGAGGGTTAGTGCACAATAAAAATTCACATGTTCAGAGGTGACACAATCATTCTTAACACTTCTGGAAATTGCATAAAGCTACTGGACATTAATGGATCAAAGAAATTCATCCAACATAGCAAAAGAGGCAATGCGAAATAAAAGACAGAATCTGTCAAAACAGAACAGTCCGTAAAGATGGATTTTATTAGGCCACCAGACTTGCTCAAACGAAAATGCTCAAATTGAATGAAAGTTGCGTACATATCTGAGGATCATGCTCGTAAATTGGCTTAATTTTCTGAGCTACCTACAGGGAGGTAGACCTAGATTCGTGACAGCAAACAAATCTGGAACTGCGCAGTAATCCAAATCTAGTACTTACTTTACTATCAAAGACTTTACTTGGCACAACAAAACATAAAACTAAGATAAGGAGAGGTTGCTACAGTAGTAAACAACTTCCAAGACACAAATATAAAACAAAGTACTGTAGCAAAATATCACATGGGTTATCTCCCAAGAAGTTCTTTCTTTATAGCCATTAAGATGGGCTCAGCAGTTTTAATGATGCACTCGCAAGAAATAGTATTTGAAGCAAAAGAGAGCATCAAGAGGCAAATTCAAAACACATTTAAGTCTAACATGCTTCCTATGCATAGGAATCTTGTAAATAAACAAGTTCATGAAGAGCAAAGTGACAAGCATAGGAAGATAAAACAAGTGTAGCTTCAAAAATTTCAGCACATAGAGAGGCATTTTAGTAACATGAAAATTTCTACCACCATATTTTCCTCTCTCATAATAACTTTCAGTAGCATCATGAGCAAACTCAACAATATAACTATCACATAAAGCATTCTTATCATGAGTCTCATGCATAAAATTATTACTCTCCACATAAGCATAATCAATTTTATTAGTAATAGCGGGAGCAAATTCAACAAAGTAGCTATTATTATTATTCTCATCAAGTGTAGGAGGCATAGTATAATCACAATAAAATTTACTCTCCATAGTAGGTGGCACCAAAAGACTACTATCATTATAATCATCATAAATAGGAGGCAAAGTATCATCAAAGAAAATTTTCTCCTCAATGCTTGGGGGACTAAAAAGATCATGAAAACCAGCTTCCCCAAGCTTAGAACTTTCTACATTATTATCAACAATGGTGTTCAAAGCGTTCATATTAATTTTCGCATCAAACAATCCATGTTTTAAATCAGGAAATAGAATAAGAAGCTCATTGTTGTCCATTATGCCAAACTAGTGTAAACAAGAAACAAAAAGATGCAATTGCAGGATCTAAAGGAAATAGCTTCGAGCACACACACAACGGCGCCGAGAAAAATACTTTACCCGGGACCGGTGTATGAGAGCCTTTTACCTTTCCTCCCCGACAACGGCGCCGTAAAAATAGCTTGATGTCTACGGGAGCTTCTATTCTTGTAGACAGTGTTGGGCCTCCAAGAGCGAGAGGTTTGTAGAACGAGCAGCAAGTTTCCCTTAAGTGGATCACCCAAGGTTTATCGAACTCGGGGAGGAAGAGGTCAAAGATATCCCTCTCATGCAACCCCGCAACAACAAAGCAAGAAGTCTCTTGTGTCCCCAACACACCTAATAGGTGCACTAGTTCGGCGAAGAGATAGTGAAATACAGGTGGTATGAATAAGTAGTAGCAACGGCACCGGAAAAGTGCTTTGCCCAGGACGAGTAAACAAGCAGTAGTAACGCAGCAGTAGTAACGCGGTAAAACAATAAACAAGCAGGCGATAGCGATATTTAGGAACAAGGCCTAGGGATTACACTTTCACTAGTGGACACTCTCAACATTGATCACATAACGGAATAGATAAATGCATACTCTACACTCTTGTTGGATGATGAACACATTGCGTAGGATTACACGAACCCTCAATGCCGGAGTTAACAAGCTCCACAATAATGCTCATATTTTAGTAACCTTTAGTGTAAGATAGATCAAAAGACTAAACCAAGTACTAGCATAGCATGCACACTGTCACCTTCATGCATATGTAGGAGGAATAGATCACATCAATATTATCATAGCAATAGTTAACTTCGCAATCTACAAGAGATCATGATCATAGCATAAACCAAGTACTAACACGGTGCACACACTGTCACCTTTGCACACGTGCGGGAGGAATAAAACTACTTTAATAACATTGCTAGAGTAGCACATAGAATAGTGGTGATACAAAACTCATATGAATCTCAATCATGTAAAGCAGCTCATGAGATTATTGTATTGAGGTACATGGGAGAGAGATGAACCACATAGCTACCGGTACAGCCCCGAGCCTCGATGGAGAACTACTCCCTCCTCATGGGAGCAGCAGCGGTGATGAAGATGGCGGTGGAAATGGCAGCGGTGTCGATGGAGAAGCCTTCCGGGGGCACTTCCCCGCTCCGGCGAGGTGCCGGAACAGAGACTCCTGTCCCCCGGATCTTGGCTTCGCGATGGCGGCGGCTCCGTAAGGTTTTCCGTATCGTGGCTCTCGCATCGGGGGTTTCGTCACGGAGACTTTTTATAGGCGGAAGGGCAGGTCAAGAGGCGGCACGGGGGCCCCACACCACGGGGCCGCGCGGCCAAGGGGGGGCCGCGCCGCCTATAGTGTGGCCCCTCCGTGGCCCCTCTTCGTCTCTCCTTCGGACTTCCGGAAGCTTCGTGAGAAAATAGGCCCCTGGGCTTTGATTTCGTCCAATTCCGAGAATATTTCGTTACTAGGATTTCTGAAACCAAAAACAGCAGAAAACAGACAATCGGCACTTCGGCATCTTGTTAATAGGTTAGTTCCAGAAAATGCACGAATATGACATAAAGTGTGCATAAAACATGTAGGTATCATCAATAATATGGCATAGAACATAAGAAATTATCGATACGTCGGAGACGTATCAGAGGCTATTATGTAAAGATGGTCATGTGACCTTGTAATTTTCTTATTCCGTTTTGTAAAGGATGATGTAATTTGATATCAGTTCGGTTATGTGTTCACGGCGCACTGATCATGGGATCGTGAACTGTATACATAACAGGGTATTTCGGACAGCTAGTCCGGGGTCCCCACGTAGCCGGTATCGAGCTATCCCGACCGTAGGAGACCTTAGTTAGCATGGACGTTAGATAGGAAACAAGTACTTGGGAAAAACTATTTGCGAAACAAATTCTTTCGGAAGCAGAGCTTCTACTCCTCTTAATTCTTCAAAAACTTCTAAATTCTTATCTCTCCGCTTTATAAATGTTTGAAAATTCTTACTCTATTGCCTCATCCGCTTCAAACTTACATATTGGACAATGTCCCCAACTCAGACCGGAGACTCGAACTCAAAGATGGATCAATCCCTCGGGAAGACTAATGTATCTCCAACAACAGCTATTGAAGATCGGATGCCGACCTAGTGTCCCCACAAAAGGATAATTAGATCATGTTTTTGGTTGTCACCAAAGTTTGTCAGGGAGGTGACCTTGTTCCTCTTTGGACCCGCACTTTTTGCAGTCGTCAAGGATCAAGTCCTCAATCTCTTGACTAGTAATTTCTAGGATAGCTACAAGGAGTTGTCGACTTTGGGAGTACCTCAACAGTTACTCCTCCAAAAACCTCACGTCCTCGGGATGATGAGACCATGAGTTCTACGTAGTTTTCGCCTCTGCCTCAACATCGACGACTCAACACCAGGCCTCCTCACCACCAACTGCTCCAAGAATCCTTGTTGAAGACACGATGTCAACAAGATGAAGACGCCAACATATGTGACCAGCCCCAAACCTATAGGATGGATAGGACAAACTCAACCACTTTGATTGAGCTACCCCAACGTATTAGGTATCCTTAGATACTTAGAGTGCCTTGTTTGGTGTGATGATTGTTTGTAGTTCCTAGTGTGCCGCTTTGAGTGTTTTTATCTGTTTGTTGGGTGTATGATTGTCTTGGTCTTTAGGTCTGAAAAACCCTCTTAGTGTGATAACCTAGCATAGGAAGCCTCCCTAAGATGTTTTCACCCTCATCTAACTCATCGTTAGAATGCTAACTGCTAGTTATTGGATAGGTTAACAGAAGATTCTAACTCTAAACCCGTTAACAGTTGTTTTTCAACCCTCGGAAAAACTAACCCAGACCCCTATCTACGCTGACTACTTTCAAGACCAGCTGGAGCATCGACGCCAAGAAAGAAGAAGCTCTACCTTCAAGAGTGACTGCACCTCTGCAAGAAGACACACTAACTTTGTCTAACCTTGGAGTATAATCGTGCTAACCTCGAGAATAATTTTTTTTTTTGAAACTACCCTCTAACACACCGTCTAACAAGCTGAGAGAGCAATAGTGTCAAAGCCAACCTGCATCACCTAGTTCATCCGCTCCTCATCAAGTGAAGCTCCTGAAGATACCTCAAGACTTAAGATTAGGTGTACTTTACCCGCTTATCTCTTAGCTGGTATAAGCACTACAAGAAAAGTTGCCATGGCCGACGAAGTTGAAGTCGCGCCGTGGTTGCTGGTGTACCATGGCCGACGATTTTGGTCCCTCCGTGGTGCATGTCAAAACTTTTTTTTTCTCTCGTTTTTGAGGCCACCTAGCCCGACGAAAGCGGCCAAAACGTCGTGTATGGTGGCCCGGGACGTGGTGCATCGCGAATTCTCGGGTTCGCCGGCCGAGTCAACGCAAATCCGCACCGCCGAGGGATGTAGGGCCCGGATGGCAGCCTCTCTCGGCATTGTTTTTTTCTCGATCGCGCCATCTCGGTCAACGTTCTCCGATCGAGCCGTTTACGATGCGGGATCATGGGTCCCGCATGTCATCCTCTATGAACCAAAATTCTTTCTATTCTTGGATTTTTTTGACCCCCGATTTCCGGCTACTTCCTTTTTCTTTTGATCCCTTGCCGCCTTGGAAACGTTGAGACCGCCGCTGCTAAATGGGACCCGCATGTCATCCTCTATGTGCAATCAACTTTCTTTTCTTGGAGTTTTTTTGGCACCTCAAATTTGGTCACTTGCCTTTTTCTTTCGATCCCCGCCGCTCTCAA
>NC_061514.1:355269608-355324608 GCF_022539505.1 Lolium rigidum
CAAGATCTTATAAAAGATCTCAACATGACATTCCTTCCAACACTCTTAGAATCAAACTCTAACTTAATATGCTTGAGTTTAACATTTATCTTTGGTGTAATTTAATTCCTTCTAAATAAGATAAAACCATGAGTTTAAAATGCATAAATACATTATGATGGAAATCATAACTTATTAGATATGGAATATCATAGTGAGTCCATTTGTTCTGATTATATTCAAACTTCTTTGGAATAAATTCTCATGAGTATTTTAAATATATGATCATGTAAGTACAATCAAACTTAACTGTTAAAGATTGAGGAATAACATTAGCCTTGATTTTTTGACCAATATTATAATATAAATCCAAGTAAATAAATATGTTAGCTCATCATATTAATAAAACCATGCGAGATGTCTTTGAAAGCAACAAATGCCTTGGCTATCGATATAGATCTTTTAAGAGATGTGATCATGCCCATGGGGTGAAATATCTACATGACTTGCATCCCAGTTTCCACCTCCTTGTAAAGTTACTATGGATAGAGCAGCAACAAGCACATATCATCAAGCCATGAGTCACTACATGTATCCATATTTGACATATTTATAAGACCACACTCTTTCATCCAGTACAGTCATCTTGTAATGTGCAAGAAATAACCATGAAGGCCCTCCATACCTAAGCTGGATCAGATGAAAGCTAGGAGGTGAGCATACCACCAAGATGCGAGTTATGAATTCAGAGGAACAAACTACATAGATATAAAGTAAATTCTAAACAAACCATGAATTTAGGATCATATCGTATCTCTTGAGTAGGACCTTAAGTTTATTAAAAGACATTGAAAGTGAGAGATTATAGATGCACAACCATATCAGCTATCTTAGAATAATGATAGTATTAAATCTTACTTCATTCAAACCATTTAATCACAGGTGAGAGCCATCGTGCTATTAGTAGAGCACAAACCATAGATATCATTTGAATTTCAATCCAGTACACTTTGGATCCTTAAATGAACCTGCCTTTATCTTTTTATTTTTGCCCATACTTCAATTTAAGTGAGCTTATGCACGATCTGAGATTCTTTCCATGGGATTCCTCCATAAGATATTCATAAACCTAACTTGTTGCATCACTGGATGCAAAGTATAGCCAAGCAAGTTATATAATTAAGGCAGTGAAATATTTAAGTGATTAAAGATGAACAATATCCAATATTCATTTTGCCTTTAGTACTTACAGTTATGGACCAAATAAAATGTATATTATAGCTTGGACCATCGTTTTAGAGAGTTAATTTAAATAGCAAATATCGTTATAGGATCTACCCTAAGTAAATCCAAGCTAAAATTTACTGACATGATTATTAAAGATGAGTTCTCAGCACCTTTAAAGCATAGAAACAGTTTCTCCCATAAAATCTATGAACCCAAATCCATTCTCAATATCATCTATTTTAGAAGCTTTGTGCAATTGTAAATATGTAGGAACAATCAATAATAATAAGTAACAAAAACCTAATAATATGTTTTTATACAACTGATTGTGAATTTAAATCAATTAAATAGATGCAGTTCCTAAGTTAAAGGAAATTCAAATAAATACCTAAATCAATTTTATTTATTTAAAGTCTCACAGATCACAATTAAATCCGACCAAACTAGTTGTTTAAAATAATAAAGCCGTTAAATTAAAGTATGATTATCAAATTATCTTGATACTCAAATGTTTTACAGAACGCAAAACAAAAGCGAGAATTCAAAATTTGAATTCAAACATAAATAGAAAACAAAAATATAAAATAAATAGATTTGAAAAAGGAAAGAGAGAAACTTACGATTTTGTATGGCGATATAAACATTGTGATCAGTAATGCCATATTCGACCGTCTGGTCGCGCTTCAAGAATCGTCTCAGTGGAAAGTAACTAAGTAAAACCGTCTCGGCATTCAGCCAGCGCGTGAGCGATAGACCGGCTAATCCGGTAATCAGCCTGCCGGATACCGCGAAGCTTCGGGAGCCACTCCTATACATCTGGCGTAGAGCGTATCTGACAAAGATCTTGCGCCCTTCATGAACTCTCCAGGCCACACTTCCACCTCAGCCGTCATCAGCATCCGTGCCAGGTCTAATGAGCCCTACCTCGGCCTATAAATAGGAGAAGCCTTGTAGGCACCTTGATCTCATCCAGCCATCCATTTCCTCGGCATCTCTCTGGCCCTACGATTTCTTTCTCTGACACCCTTCACAGGCGTGAGCCTAATGACGATTAGAGGCGCCGGAGCTTGCCTTGAGGTCTAGGAGGGGCGCTGTCGCCAAATAGAGGCATAGGAGGAAGAATCATCTTTGGATCTTCCTCAAGCCAAATTTCCTTGATCCTTCACGAAATTTTTCGTGTGGCGAATTCCTCACCGTCTCAATCAGCCATCTTGGTAGGCCACACCCTTGAGCTTAGGGGTAAAGTTTAGCATCTCCAGGAGCCACTGCTTCTTTGCCGTAATCCCTGTAGCCTATTTTGCATATGGCGGGCTCGCTTGCAGCCACCTCTCTGGCGGAGCTAGTTAGTGTCCCTGATAAGCCACCACCACCATTGATTAAATCGTGTTGTTCTGCTTTCAGAAACACTAGCCAGTGCATCCGGGAGCGTAATCAGCCAGCGCCAATCTGCAGCTGCCGTGTTCGCACGCGAGGTGGTCAAGGTCTAGTGGCCCGGTCCTTGCACTCTTGGCAGCAGTGTGAAATAGTCAAGCCCACGATTCAGTGCTACAGAGACTCAGTTAGATAATTTTACATTTTGATTTTCCACCATTTAATTTTAAAAACCCGGTAAATAGATTGAAACTTTTGCAGATCTATAAAATTCATTTCAACTATGGAAAATGAATAAGATATCAAAATGCTCACAAAAATAAACTCTATTCAAATAAAGTATAAAAAATAAAATGTGTATCAAATAAAAATTACTTATATTGTTCCTTTGTTAGTATATTTTCTAATTGTTTTAAAAACAAATTGAATTCAATAATCATCAAGTTTGAAATTAAATTTAACTATTTAAATAACTAAAGTAAAATATTAAGATAAACTTTCTTTATCATATTGCATTAACTTAATTATTGGTAGTAATTCATAAACCTAATTTGAAAAAGTTTAATTTTCTATTTTCTGCAAATAATAATAAATATAGAAAATATTAAAAATAGTAATGAATTTGGTAGCTTAAATATTGTAGACTCAAACATTTTTAATTAACAAATTTATTATTTATAAACCTAATAACATGACAAACCTAATTTTTAATTAAACCTAATTAAGAGTTAATCTAATTATGCCTTTTAAAATTAACAATGTCAAATATTATTAATTTTTATTTCCAAAAGTAATTAGTAACCACCTATATTATTATTAATTATGTTTTAAGGTTGTACCATAATTTGAAACCTAGTTTTAAATATAAGACCTTGATTGCATTATTGTAATGATTCATCCTTAATAGATTGCAGAGTCAAACCTAGAGTTTATTGCACTGATTATAAAGCTCCACCTATGCCTATGAGACACCTAGTTAGAAACAAATGCATGCATGATCTTTGATCTATTAACTTAAAACAAAATCATTTCACATGGGTTATCATTTTCATGTCTTTATTTTGATTAACACCTATATGAATCTAATTAAATTACCTAGGTATAAACCTAAACATTTAATATATTGCACTTTCATTGATCGTCATACGGACCATTTAAATCCAACCTCAACCATCATATCTAAATGGGAACCATATTGATGACCCTAAATACCAATCTTGTGTAGTTCTGCATCCATACTCCTATTCCTTCATTCTTGAGAATCTTATTCCTAGCAAACATAGTGATTGCTTAGTGAATCAATAGGAAGATATAGTAAACTGTCATAGCACCACCTTCTGACCATCATCCTTTAATATGATGCTTATGAGAACCATAGTAATGAACCTGCAATACTTGCTACATATAACCCATTCTATAAGAACCCAACTAATCCTATTGGAAGATAAAAGTCAATAATCAGCCCTGAGAAGCCATAAGCTCCTGTTGTAGTAGTTCATGATATTCTTATTTTGCTTTATTCTTCAAAGTTATTCTTTTGAAGTAGATATCAAGCTAAACCATAGAAATACCGTTCTTATTTGAGATGCCTATCTCTTAATCAATATATTCTTAAGATGTTCATCTTTTGAAGTATAATATAAATGTCATCAACCATGTCTGTAGAACTTAAAATTGACAAATTTACTTTGTACATATTCTTTCAACTTCTAGTCATATATGTACTTGTTATGATACTATATCATTTATTATGATGCATTATATCATGACATACTATAATATATCAAACCTAATAAGAACCTTGTTTGAGAACCATCCTAAAAAGTACAGCACATCTAAGAAATGTTTACAATTAAATCTAGGCTTAAATCTGTCAAGGGTCAGGTTTAAACTCTGGGACGATTGCATCTCATACTATACATTACCATCTCTGCGGTTCACACAAGCATTATCTTTGGACAATAGTAGTATTCCAATTTTGGAATTCTCCGTATAGAAGCTTTGCATGTATAATCTGCAGTCAAGAAAGGCAAGTTCATCGCTTGCTCATGTCATTTGATTATTTTATCCAAATTATATGCAAAAATACTATACTTATCACTCTTGCATGGAAAATCAAATATTATTTTTTACTAGTATAAGACTAACTATATGATGACAATAGTCATAGTATATGATGATTGGTAGGGGATTTCATTACAGGTATATCTGGACTTAAAATCTACTAATGATCCCGATTCTAAATGTTGAAGTACATATGGGTTATTACAAAAGATCTATAATGCTAAACTCTAGGGGAGAAGCATTTGTATCTTTTTTCCCTCTACCGCCCATGGTTTGAGCTGGCTGAGTGCGGAGAGCAACTGCATAAATAGTTGGATAGCCTTTAAAATCCCATCAGACGTTGATGAAGGATCCGTCTATTGCAAAATAGATGAAATAACATAAGTATTGTGTCCCAATATGAAATATATCCATGAATAACAGCAAATTATGATATAAAATAGTGATGCAAATTGGACGTATCAAGGTGCCAGCCAAGTTTATCGTTCAACATCAACATGGTAGGACCTGGGCACCACTCTGGTAAGGACGGAGACGAGGGCAGCTGCTCTCATAGCAAGGACACAGAGGAAGCCGTTCCACGCGATCGGCTCCGTCACGATGGCAAGCGCTACATCACGAGAGGGAGAAGTGAGGAACGTGAGATATCGGCGACCTCTCTGCGATCACCTCCTCAACAAGTATGTGAGTCAATATGACCAACGCCGACGGTATAACGGCGAGGATGAAAGGGATCGTCTGGCTAGGGATGCCGGAGACATCGTCGGCATGATCGCGACGAGGAGAGATATGAGCGCCACGCCAAGGAAAAGTCGAGAGAGCAAGACGACGTGGATAGGCACTCGGGACCGTCCCTTCTTCGGACTACTGCTGGGATTCGGGAATGAGCCGATTGCCTACAATCGGCAGCGCCGAGAATGTAGACGGAAGAAGAAGGATGCGACTAACGTGTCCGTGTTCAAACGTCTAGGGCCTCTCCCGCCTCGGAACAAGCACGGCCGAGTCCTCTCGGGTGGAAGATCTCGAGGAATTAGAAGACGATGATGAAGAAGAAGATAAGTACCACCGGCCAAGGTGGTGCCACGATGGACTCGGCCGTTCCCAAAAGCGTAGGGTTCGGCGACTACGTGGTTTGGAGGAAGCCGAAAGGTTATACCTGCACACGTTAAGGAAGGCGCGGCCTGATCTGGCCGCGAAAATTCAGCGAACCCTGGACGAAGAAGGTCGGCCACAAAGGAAAAAGTGGCGCCCCGGACAAAGAAAGCCGATGATGAGACATCGGCTGGCACAAACATGGTGTTCATCCTTCCAACGGAGTTTAGTGCTCCGAGGATTAGACGAAGCACCTGTGGCACAACTTGATCTGCGGCCCACGGCCGGTTATCTTTGAGAAGCCACGAGAAAGAAGCTACGGACATGCGAAGGCCACTGTACTTGCGAGGCTATATCAATGGGCAGCTCTGTCAACAAGATGCTGGTGGACACGGAGCGGCGATCAACATTATGCCATACTCCATGCTACGTCGGTTGGGACGCTCTAGCTCGGATCCGATCAAGACCAACGTGACGCTGAGCGATTTCAACGGCCAAGCATCGACGCACAAGGTGTTCCGAACGTGGATCCGACCGTAGGAAGGAAAACCATCCCTACGACGTTCTTTATTGTCGACTAGCAAGAGCACCTATGCTTTGTCTCGCTAGGGAGAGATTGGATCCACGCCAACTGTTGCATTCCATCCACGATGCACCAATGCTTAATACAGTGGGATGGAGATGAAGTAGAGGTCATCCACGCAGATGATTCAGCCGAGATTTCAACGGCTGGCATGAACGTGTGGGAGACAACAGGCCAAGAGCCACTCTCAGGCATCAATTTGGACGACTGCGAGCGCATCGACGTGACGAAGGACGGGGTAAGGCTGGTCTTATCCACCGGCCGACCGTGTAACAAGAGCAACATCTATGGACAAACGTGGCGATGCCGATCCGTGTGATCGGCCCCAAGGATCTATGGAGGAACATCGCAAAGCCTTCATTGAGCGATTCAATCAACGTGGAGGCCGATTCCAGCAATCGGCCAAAATTATCTTCACCATACGTTCCGCCTATGTTCAACGTCGATCTAATGGGCAACGGTTTTACGTCGGCTGATGAGCTGGAAGAAGTCAACATTGGTCCTAACGGAGCCGACGTTCAAGTACAGTGCCTTGGCTAACTATAGAGCCGATATCCGCAGTTACACGGCGAGAATCGGCTCGGGGGGCACCTAATCGGATGAACATGTGCGATACATGTGCGGTGAAAGTATTGGGGGCCGATAGAAAAATCGGCCGATAAAAAAAATTTTTCACGAGGTACAGCCGATGCACAGACATCGACTTTAGAACTAAGGAACAAAGCCGATGCACAGCCATCGACTCTAGTACAAATTACACAAGATCTACCCGCTGCGTGTTCAAGACGTGGTTGGCCTTCTGCTTCCTGGAGGGAGTGAACAATGAGAGCTTCCTCAGCGGCAATGAGCCGATTTTGGTGCCAGAACCTTCTCTTCGAGGACTTCCAACCCTTTGCCGATTAAGCCGTTGATGTTTCGTCTACAATATCGGTTTTCAACGGAAGAAAAGATGATCGATGGTGGCAAGTTTGGCTGGCTCTGCATGGTGGCTGTCTCAGAATTGCTCGAGTTCGGAACCCTTTGTACGATCCGTGCGTCCTCACCGCTATTCTCGCCTTGAGCGAGGCTCGGGGGCGGCTGATTTGGTAGGCACTCTGTTTTTGGAAGCCGATTGGAGTGTCGTCGGCTGACCCTGCATCATAAACTTCTTCGAAAGTGGTGAGTTGTTGCAGAAGGAGGTCACCAGAGCTGCTCGAAGGAGCATGAAAGGGAAGCCATCGTCATCTACAGGGTCAGGGTCGTTTCTGTTGCTACAAAAAGATAGAGCAAGGCGCTATGTTCGGACAGCCAGGAGCGGTTAAGGATCACCTTCAGGCCAGAGACCATAGCATGGGCATTGGACGATGTTACCCTTGGGTCTGTTTCAGTTGCGAACCTGTGCGATTGACATCTGAGGTTCATATGGCCGTGGGTTGGATCTATTCAAGCGGCGATTTGGGGATCTGAGTTTTGCTCTCTCGGAAAAGTCACAGATTACCATTTGGATAGACAATAGAGTTGGCTTTGCTCGCGTTTCATGGCAAGGTCCGATGTGCTGCCATCGGCTCTTGATTTGCTGACTTATTTTAGCAATCGGCAAAAATTGGTAAAAGGACAAAATCAGCTGAGAAATTTCTTCTTCATTAATAAGGGGGTTTTTTACAATGAAGAGCCGATTGCTCAAGAAAGGAAGAACAAAAGAAGAGCCGATTGCTCAGGAACTACTAGTCCTACATTACTAATCCTCGGCGGCCTCGTCGTCGGCATCGTAGGCTGCCGTCGGCGCTGCTTCCGGAGAGGTCCTCGTCGCTGCTGCCCCGGCCCTCGGCCGGAGCCTCGTCTTCCTCGTCATCATCATCGTCCTCGCTGTCCGCCCAAGCGCGGAAGCGCTTCGCCGGCGGATACCCGGCGGAGGAGGAGGAATCATCCTCCTCCTCTTCTTCTTCTTCCTCTACTTCTTCTTCTTCCTCCTCCTCGTCGGAGGAGGTGGGGTTCGCCCGGGAGTGGAGGTCGTCTTCGCTCTCGCTCTTCGGCTCCCCTTCGATGAGGAACTCGAGGTCGTCCTCCCCATCGGTCGAGAGGTAAGTCACCATCTGACCCGACGAGTGCTTCGGGTGGGCCATCTGGCACGTGGTCGAAGTTCCACTCCTGCTCGCTCGAGAAGGAGGATTGGAAAGAGAGGCCTGAGGAGATGGAGGAAGAGGAAGACATTGCTACAGGGAAAGAGGGTTTTTTAGGTGCCGATAACCGGAACAGAGCAAGAGGATAAAGTGGCGAACCGTTCGGCACAGTTAAATAAAAGGGGTATAGTGGAGATATAATGCCATTGCGGTTTCCGAGGGGGTGATGTTAAAGCTATCAAATCTTGCCAAGGAGTTGAGGAGGCAAGGCATCATGATGAAGGATACTGCGACGATTCTGCTCTGCCACGACATGACCCGACGAAGAAAAAGCGGAGTGATTTTGGAATTGTCATTTCCAAAACCAGGGGGCATGTGTTATCACCAGAATTTGACCGGATCAGAGGTGGGCCGCGATTACAGATGGGCTTGAAGAATATACATAGAAGAAATACATGAATCGGCCTTGTATACAAAGTTTGGGCTAGTTTGCCCGTGTATACGTAACATAGTAGGATACGTGTCGGTTAGATAGAGTTTGGCTCGTGCACGGTTGGGATTATTCCCACGTTAGAAAGTCTACGGACTATAAATATGTATCTAGGGTTTATGAAATAAACAACAATCACGTTCACCACAAACCAATCTAGGCGCATCGCCAACTCCCTTGTCTCGAGGGTTTCTTCCGGGTAAGCATCATGCTGCCTAGATCGCATCTTGCGATCTAGGCGGTACACGTTTATTCGCTGTTCATGCGTTGCTCGTGCTGAAGCCTTGTTGATGGCGAGCAACGTAGTTATCATAGATGTTTTAGGGTTAGCATTGTTCATCGTATCATATGCTGTCGTCGTGCAACCCTTAGACGTCTAGCCGCCCTTACACCTATCTTGGGTGTAAGGGCGGCACCCCGTGATCATTATTTAGTAGATCCGATCCGTTATGATTGCTCCTTGTTCTTCAAGGATTAGTTTAATATCTGCATAGTTAGGCCTTACAAACGGGTTGAAGGATCCGGTGGCGCGTAGGGTGTAGTTTGCTAGCCCTAGACGGGATGTTCCGGGGATCAACTTCGTGTTGGTTTTTAGGCCTTGTCTAGGGTCGGTTTACGATCACCGTGCGTGGCCGCCGAGCTCAATCACGAGTAGGATGTTCCGATTATGTGGTGAAAACCCTAAATCGTAGTAGGTCGTTTTAGCTTTATTTTGATCAAGCGAGGACCACCATCCGATCGTACACCTCGTACGGATCATGGGTGGATCGGCTCCTTGAGCCGATTCACGGAGACAACTCGAGAGCCGATCGAGGCTCGTATTTAATGTTTACGTGTATGCCATGCAGGAAACTAAGCGAGGCACATCCAACACCTTCCTGGCCAGGTATAGGTCAGGTGGCACGCCCTTGCACCAGCATCGGACGTGCGTGCCGGAGTCTTTGCGGGCCGTCGCTCGGAGGGACCAGGGCCAGCCGCAGCCCTGGGAGCCTCCCGGCTCTACTGTGTTGCCCGTCGCTGCTCGCCGGTGGGTTTCTGACCGTAACAGGATGAAGAAGCCGGAGAAGGCGATGCCCCTCCGGAAGAAGGTGATGCTCCTCCGGAAGCTCCTGATGCCGGCCTGCAACCCCTTGCTATCTGAATATCTCTTGTTATGTGTTTGCCACACCTGCTGCTTTAAGACAATCTGTTAAATTCTACCTCGGAATGCCGGGGTGTTTGATGTAAGATAATACTTGCAAGTTCTTTTGGTTGTGCTACACTGATTATGTCGGTATCTTGTATACCGGTAACTTATTAAGTTCGTATGCTACTTTAGCACTTTGCTCATTGTTTGCTTTTATCTTGCACTGTGAAGATTCCGGAACTGTTTCCGCATCCAATCTGATGCACACTTGGTTCTTTTGCTTTGGCTCTGCCTACCTCTCTGGGTGTTTTGGCGTATGAGTCACAAAGTTCTTTTGCCAAGCAAGCACTTTCTTGAACTTAGAAATAATTCGAAATTTTTCACAAAAAACCGGTATAACCGGGGTTAATTAAACTTTTTCCGGATTGTTTGCTCCCACTCCCTCTTTTCGCGTTTCACGTGCTTAGTTCCTACCGGTTTATCTTGCTTGCCATGAAGCCGGGTTGCGGACAGCAGCAAAGTCGAAGACTCCGGTAGGTTTAGCACGTTACTAAACCGAAAATAAAAAATGTTCAACAAGCAACCGGTAAACTGAAAAAATAAACACATTGCATGCAATTTCGGTAGAGGTAGTCCCCGAGATTCATTCGAGGTTCCGACATCTTTTATTTATAGCATATAAGGTACAAAAAGGAACTCCTTACATCACATTTTCATGAATAGAAAGGACGCAGTAAGGCTATGTTCCATGGACGCTTAGTTTCCTCTCCTGACCTGTCCGCCTTTCCATTCTTTGATTCCTGTGCATCGATCAAGTAGTAGGCATCATTGTGTAGAGCCTTGCTCACAATGAAAGGTCCTTCCCATGGAGGTGAGAGTTTGTGGCGCCCCTCAGTGCACTGCACTAGGCGTAGCACCAGGTCCCCTTCCCGGAACACTCTCGGTTTAACCTTCCGGCTATGATAGCGTCTGAGGTTCTGCTGGTATATGGTTGTTCTTGCCAAAGCCAGCTCCCTTGCTTCTTCTAGGCAAGTCCACATCATTTTCTCGGGCCTCTTTTACCTCTTCATCGGTATAGAGTTGAACCCTTGGTGAATCATGTATGATATCGGTTGGTATCACGGCTTCCGCCCCATAAACCATGAAGAATGGAGTGTATCCGGTAGACCGGTTCGGAGTCGTTCTTATGCTCCACAGTACTGATGGTAGCTCATCGAGCCAACATCCCGGTGTCTTTTCAAGCGGTTCAATGAGCCTTGGTTTGATACCGGAAAGCACCAAAGCATTGGTTCTTTCCACTTGGCCATTGCCTTGCGGGTGTGCGACTGAGCACAAATCCAGCTGGATGTTGTTATCCTCACAGAATGTTTTGAACTCTCCTTGAGCAAAGTTTGTTCCATTGTCAGTGATAATGCTACGCGGGTAGCCATACCGCAAGATAACATCTTTCAAGAACTTCACCGCCGTATGCACATCACATTTTGCGATAGGTTTCACCTCAAGCCACTTAGTGAACTTATCCACCATCACTAGGATGTGGGTCATGCTGCTCCTTGCAGTTTTGAATGGGCCAACCATGTCAAGGCACCAAACAGCGAACGGCCAAGTTAACGGTATAGTTTTCAAGCCGGATGCTGGGGTATGGTTTTTCTTGGCGTACCTCTGGCACCCGTTGCATTTTTGCACCAAATCCTCAGCGTTTTCCAGTGCCGTGGGCCAGTAGAACCCATGCCGGAACACTTTTTCCACCAGCGCCCTTGATGAGGCATGGTGCCCACACTCTCCTTGGTGAATCTCCAGCAGCATTTCTTTTCCCTCTTCCGGTTCCACACATCTTTGGAGGACACCGGTAACACTTCTCTTGTACACCTCTCCATTGATGATGGTGTAAGCTTTGGATCTACTTTGGATTCTTTTTGACTCATTTTCGTCAACCGGCAGGGTGCCGTTGATAAGGAATTCCTTAATAGGTTCAACCCAAGTTGGTGCTTCCCGGACCAGAAATACCGGTACGTCTATCTCCATATTGTCCACCAGCATCGCCTCTTCCGGCTTAGATCCCGCAGTCCCCGAGTTTACCGGAGCAGTCCCCGAGTTTCCCTCGTCAATGTCCATCGGCACAACGTGTGACTCCGGTATGAAAATTGACCCCGATTCCGGACTTGGTTTGATCGATGGCATCCTTAAGTGAGCCAAAGCCACTCCGGGAGGAATTTCTTGCCTGGAGGATCCTAGCTTAGAGAGCGTATCCGCGGCTTCATTTTCCGCCCGCGGCACATGGTGAAACTCTCATCCTTCAAAGAAGCCGGCAATCTTTTGCACGTGAAATTGGTATGAGGCCATGTTGGCATCTTTTGCGTCCCAATCTCCGGAACACTGCTGCACCAAAAGATCTGAATCACCATAGAAAATGATCCGGTGTGCACCGATTTCCTTTGCGACCTTGAGCCCATGGATCAGAGCCTCGTACTCAGCGACATTGTTTGACGCCCTGAAATGCACTTGCAGAACATACCGGAGATGATCTCCCTTTGGTGAAGTAAGAACCACACCGGCACCTAGACCCTCTTTGAGCTTGGATCCGTCAAAGTGCATCTTCCAGTACTCTATCTTTTGTTCCAGCGGTTTGTATTGCATTTCCGCCCAATCAACCAAGAAATCAGCCAAAGCTTGTGATTTTATGGCATCTCTTCTCTCGTACACCGGTACGTATGGTGATATCTGAATTGCCCATTTGGCAATCCTGCCGCTAGCATCCTTGTTGCACATGATATCTGAAATGGGTGCCTCACTCACCACCTTCATTGGGTGCTCTTCAAAGTATTGCTTGAGCTTGGTGGCGGCCATGAACACGCCATATGTCATTTTCTGGAAGTGAGGGTAGTTTTGCTTCGAGAGGGAGAGCACCTCGCTAAGGTAGTATACCGGTCTCTGCACTGTTTTTCCTTCCTCTTCTCTTTCCACCACAACTACAACACTCACGACCTGGTTTGTTGCTGCTATGTACAACAACATGGGCTCTCTTTCTAGCGGCGAAGCCAATACCGGCGCAGTTGCCAACATTGTTTTTAGCTCTTTGAATGCTGCATCTGCCTGAGGGGTCCAGACGAAGGTATCGGATTTTTTCATTAAAGCATAGAGTGGCAGGGACTTTTTCCCCAATCTGCTTATGAACCGGCTTAGCGATGCCAAGCTTCCGGTAAATTTTTGCACATCCTTGAGATCTTGCGGTATAGTCATTCTTTCGATGGCCCGGATTTTTACCGGATTAACCTCAATTCCCCGGCTTGATACGAGAAAGCCAAGCAGTTTACCGGCAGGGACAACGAAGGTGCACTTTGCCGGATTGAGTTTCATCCGGAACTTCCTCAAGTTATCAAACGTTTGCCTCAGATCATCGATCAAGGTTTCTTTTACCTTAGTTTTTATCACGACATCGTCCACATAGACTTGCACATTTTTTCCGATTTGATCGAACAAACACTTTTGCATACAGCGCTGATATGTTGCACCAGCGTTGCGCAAACCGAAAGGCATAGTGACATAGCAATAAGCCCCGTGCGGGGTAATGAACGCAGTTTTTATTTGATCTTCCTTTTTCAGGGGAATCTGGTGGAAGCCGGAATAAGCATCCAGGAAAGACAGTAGCTCACAACCAGCAGTAGAATCAATCACTTGATCGATCCTGGGTAAAGGGAAAGGATCTTTCGGGCAAGCCTTGTTCAGGTTGGTGTAGTCGATGCACATGCGCCACACCTTTGGAGCTTTGGGTTCCTCCTCTTTTTTCTTCTCGACCAGCACCGGATTGGCTAGCCACTCAGTATGCAGTACTTCTACGATGAAACCGGCAACCAGCAATTTTGTCACTTCTTCTCCAATGATTTTCCTCCTGTCTTCAGCGAACCGGCGTAAGGGTTGTCGCACCGGCTTCGCATCCTTCCGGACATTTAGAGAGTGCTCAGCCAACTCCCTCGGAACACCTACCAAGTCATGAGTAGACCAGGCAAAGATATTCCGATTCTCACGGAGCAAGTTGATGAGCGCGCTTTCCTATGCCTCATTCAGGCCGGCACCGATACGAACGGTACGCTCAGGGTAAGCCGGGTCTAGCACAATGTCTTTTGTTTCCTTGGTTGGCTTGAATGCTGGTGTGCCCAAGTTGCCACTCATTGCCGCTAAGCTCAACTGTGAGGATTGAGCCAGCGTAACCGTAGTTTGCATCCTTCTTTTTTCCTCAGCGATCACCAGTGATTCTGCCAAATTTGATCCGGCGGAAGCGGTTTCCAGTGAGACTTTGTAGTTTCCCACCACAGTTAAGGGTCCACGAGGTGCCGGCATCTTCATCTTGAGATACGCCGTATGAGTTGAGGCCATAAACGCCGCCAATGCCGGTCTCCCCAGCAGTGCATGATAAGGACTTTCCAAGTCCACCACCTCAAACAGAATGTTTTCCACCCGGCAATTATCACGTCCTCCGAATGACACATCCACCCGGACTTTTCCCATGGGCGAGCAGGATAGACCCGGAACGATTCCGTGGAAAGTGGTGTCAGTTGGTTGTAACATGTTCTCTATTATCCCCAGCGTGCGCATAGTGTGCCGGTACATAATGTTTATGCTGCTCCCATTGTCTATCAGCACTTTGCTGAACCGGACTCGAGTCGTTGGCCCATGCATGCTAGGGTCCACGACAAGAGCGTAGCCACCCGGGTTTGGCATTATCTTTGGGTGATCTTTGAACGACCAGGCAATCTCCTGATCTGACCACAGCATGTATTTTGGTACTGCCGGCATCACTGCGTTCACTTCCATGAAACGATGATGCACGCTTTGCCTGTCTGTTGGCTCAGTGACGAACACAACACAGCACAGGTCCGGATCCTGGTAAACATTCCGGCCTAAAGGTGCCGGCGGTGGCGGTTGGCCATTGCCATCTCCCACCTGATGGACTTGCTGGTGTTGCTGCCGGTTTGGCTGCGGCTGTACCGGTAGAGCGTTTGCTCCGGTAAGCGGTGGTGGCGGTGGTAGTTGTTGACGCAACATGTCTTGCGATGGTGGTAGTATCGTAGTACAGCCTTGTGCTTGCGCATCTTTTACCGCACCTTTCACCATCAAGTATTTGATCCAGGAAAATCTTTTGTCAAATGGTTTGCCGGCTTTGACGGATTCGGAGTGTGAAACCGGCATGGTTGTTCCATTGCAGACTCCATGGTATATCTTGCATGTTCCTGCCAGTTCTTTTTCTCTCCCCACGACTTCTTTTCAACGCATTGTTTTTTAGGACCCGCCCATGGCTGCGATCCGGTTTTTTGCCTCTGGCTTCCGCTGGCGCCGGAATTATCCTGCACCGCGGTCACTTGTTGCCCGTATCTTCTATCCAGAAAATCTTCCCTTCTTTTGTTGTGCCGGTTATCCCGGTACTGCTCTTGGCGCTGCTGAGGTTGGTTTGTCTGTTCCGGCTCAGCTTGTACTGCCGGTTGCATTGGGTCTCCCAACGCGTAGTTATCCGCTACACGTATCATTTCTGCCATAGTTGTTGGCATGTTTCTCTGTAGCTTTTGCCACAGCGGTGATCCTCTTCTGCACCCATTGCAAAACCAAGCAATGGCATGTGCCTCGATTACTCCTTCACAAGAGTTTCTTATGGAGTTCCACCGGGTCAGATAATCCCGATCTGTTTCATGCTGACGCTGCACACACAAGGCGAGCTGCTGAGGCCTGTTTGGCCTCCGGTAGGTGCTGCTGAAGTTGCTCACGAAAGCTTCCTCAAAATCCAGCCAGCCATTGATGCTTCCTGCCGGCAAGTTGTTAAGCCAGATTCGTGCCGGTCCTACCAGGAAAGATGGTACAATTCTCACGGCCCAGCGCCGGTTTCCTCCGCCTGTTACGGTTCCTCCGCCACCAGCAACATAAACTGCGGTCACGTAATCCGCAAGCCAGTCTTCCGGCTTAGTGGTGCCATCATACGTTTTTGTGTCACGGGGCAACGTGAAGTTGCGAACCGATGGTTCCTCTTTCATGATCCGTGGGCCAAAGCACTTTGGGCCAGGAGGACCTTCTGCCTCGATCATTTCAGATAACTATACTCTATCCAGCCTGTGCCTCGCATCCCGGTCTGGTAGGCATCTTTCTCCTAACCGTGTCCCTAAAGGGTTCCGGTAGGCTGCAATTCTTTCAGCTCCTGAATCAGCTTCATCGTAACGTTCCGGTACCGCGGCCCTTGCCTGCCGGTACCTTGGCGGAAGCATTTCCTCCTCCACATACGCTGCCCTTGGTGCACGATAATTTTGCCCGCTTTCTTCTCTATCCGCATAGTTGTTTCCGGCGTAGCCCTTTCCGGCATAATCGCGACCTGCCCCTTGGTTTTTTCTACCGGCATCGTGTCGCCCGGCTTGTTGTTTTCCAGCAAGTACCGGATCATACACAGTCATTTGCTGCGTATTCACTTCTTTTTCTTTTCTCTTGTCCGGATGGGGGGACGACGCCTGCCCATGGGACTTGCTTCCGGCATTCTTCGTAGAACGCACAGATTTTGAAGCCGCAGCTTTGTTTACCTTAGCAAGCTGCTCAGCATTTTGTTCCTGAATCATGTCAAGCAACTCCCTAACACGATCCTGTTGTTTTGCTAAAGCATCTCCGGTAAGCGATTCACACAGCTCTACTGCAGCCCTAGCAGCTTTTATGGTTTTATCCGGGCTACTGTACTTAGGTTTTTCTACGATGCTCAAAGATGCAGAGGTACTTTTTCCGGCAAGAACTTCCTTACGCAGATCATGATCTAGATTGTGAGCCCTAAGCCGGTTTTCCGGTATCCTGGCAGCCTGAGCGCTAACAGAAGCAAAGCCATGGGCAACGTTATACTCACGTAGGGTTAGGTTCAGCTCGCGCTGCGCCCGGATGATGTCCGCGCCCGCGGAGAGCAGCTTCTGTTGTTGTGCCTCCAGCTCCGCCTGAGCCACTGCCGGATTGAGGTTCTGCGCGATGGGCGTCGCCAGCACGTTCATGGCCGCTTGGAGAGGAGTCTCCGGTGGCGCTGTAGATGCACCCGCAACCTCCTGGTTACGCTCGGTCAGCGGCTTGGCCGTGCGCGTGGACTTCGTCGGTCCTGCGCCTCCCGCCGCAGCTCCCTTGCCGGCGTCAGCTGCGCCAACCACCAGCACTTCGACGCTGCCGGCGGCGTGGCCGCTGCGAAGCGCGGACCTTGGCGGGTCCGGAGCCACCAGCACCGGCGAGAGGCACTGGCGCTCGGGGACGGTGCCGTAGTAGACGCGGAAGCTCCCGAACTCAATGATGCGGCCGTTCTTGGGGAACTTACCTCCATTGGCGAAGCAGCCAGTGTTGTCATTGATGAAGTCCATGGCGAGGACGCGGTCGACGAGCGCGGTGATGACACGCTCGCCGACGATGGTGAGGAGGCCTGCCCGAATATGTACTCCAGCAAGCGCAGCTGCTGGCCCCACGGTGGGCGCCAACTGTTGTCGTGGTGAACAGACATATGCCATGGGATGGCTTAAGTTGGGGCCGAATGTGCGCTAGAGGATTCGGGTGAGGGTTTTGGTAAGGATGGGATGTATTCCGGATGGATTCCCGATGAACTTGGCCTTGGCCAGAGGTAGAAGAAGAAGAACACAAGAACAATCTTCCCACTAGATCTCTCTATTTCTTGATCATATAAGGTTACAGGTTTCTGGATACAGTGTAGAGCTCTCTTCGCGCATACCCGCGATAGGGTGTACCCCCTCTCCTTATATAGGGGAGAGGGTGGCTTACAGAGGAAGAAACCCTAGGAAACCCTAATGACATCTTTGACTAGACAAATTACTTTACAAAGCCTCTTTAGCTAGGATGACACCGGTATGTCTTTAATCAGGAGTGGTGACATCCTCCGGTACCTTTTACGTCATCATCTGCTTTGGCTCCAGAGCTTCGATTAAAGCTGAAGTGCTTCGCTCATCTTTGTCCTCTAGCTCCTTAGAGAATCTTTGACCAGTCTTGCCGACGTGCTACAGTGTAGCCTGTACCGGTAATCCGGTACCTTTGTAGCTCATTCCGGTATACCCCTCCTGGGATACCGGCATAGATTCACTTAGCCAAAAGCTTACCTTCACAGCCCGGAATAGCGTTTAAACCGGTATCTTGATAGCTCAAACCATCCGGTTTGGCATGCCTTTGGCATACCGGGGGTCATCCCCCCAACACCGATGCCACGGGCGCCACACTTCACAGTGTGGCGCCGATGCCATCGGCGCCACACAAATAGCCTCGCCAAAACGGCTAAGGACCAAGCGTCCGGAGCCCCTGGATGTTTTCGACATATAATCAACATATGTGGCGCCGACGCCACGGGCGCCACATAGTGAGGCGTGGCGCCAGCGTGAGGGGCGCCACTTGTTGACTTGTGTTAAAACCATGAAAATTCTTGCCTTAGTTAAACAGTTTTCAACACAACAATAGCAATTTTATACACATAGAACATACACATATAACACATCATAGCTCACATCGTAGCACATAGATTCAAACAACACGTAGCAACAATAGACATGGTTCAAAATGACATATAGTTCACAACACGTAGTAATAACATAGAGTTTAGAACACGTAGCAATGAAGATAGAGTTCACAACACAAATCCATCTATCCTCGACGTCCCCTCCTCACGGGCTGCTTCCGGACGGCCATCCTTTTCGTCCGCTACCGTGGCTCTTGTTGCTGCTGCTCCTACTCCTGCTGCTCCTCCTCCTCTGAAGATAACGGCTCATCGTTCCTCATCCTCCTCAAAGATGATCTCCGCGGCGGCGCCTCATCCTCCTCAATGACAACCTTCTTTCCTCGGTTGACATAATCGTCCGAAGTGTATCGGTTTGGAGCTTTGCCCCTTGGCTTCAACTGGTAAGCAGACCGTGTGACTTGCTTCTTGCCGCTACTAATGCTTTGACTCAAAATGGCGTCGTCGTTAGGAATCTTCACAAACATGAACACATGAGATTACAAAAATTGAAATTAGTAAGAACATGTTTGACAGCAACAAATTAGTCCATACCTCCGCCTCTTCAGAAGAGGATGTAGGAATTTCGCCGTCGCGGCAACCTAGCAAGTTGGCTAACCGCCGCATCTTTCGTGCAGTGTTCTGCGTCATGGAACTCATGGTTACAAAGCCAACCGAACATAATAGCGTACATTCAAAGTTGGTGATCGTACCTTAATGAAATGCCGCAACGGTCCGATAGGCTTTTCATCTCTATGGCTCTGATCCCAAACAACCTCGCACTCCTCAGCTGTTTTTTGGATCTCCGACCGCTGTGACAAACATATTATACACAATTTAAGCGAGCACATGCCAATGTAGATGATGTACTAGTTAATGAGAGAATCCATTACCACGAAGTTTAGCTCGGAAGCAATAAAAGTCGATCTCCCTTTGCGAGCATAGATGTCGTGCTGGCTTTGCGCAACCTCATCGAACTCGATGGGGTCGTTCAAGATGTCGTCATCATACGCAGGTTTCACTAACTCGATACGCGTGCTTTGATGAAACCATTGGAGATAGTTGTTGAAAGCGGCCAAGTCGTGAGGCACAATCTCCACATGGCCTGTATTCCGTATCGCTTCCAAACAGTGTTGGAACGCTGTGACGTGGCCGCTATGATGGACAGGCCAATTTGTGATCTTCCTCTGCCGCTGCCTATCAATCCTGCAAGAATCAAGAAGTTAGATTCTACCTCTTCAATCAAGAATCTTCCATCGCATGATTCCAGAAGTTTACCTATGAAGCGCGTGGTCCGTGTCTTGCCACTGAGGTGGGCACTCCTGATACAGCCCAAACTGTCTCATCACTCTGTGCGGCTGGTGGTATTCAACAAGCCACATGCATATGAGTGGGCAGCGCATACGCCAGAACCACGCCTCCTCAAGGCACTTGGGGTTGAGGTCAGCCATCCCCGCGCCAATACGGTAGTAGGTACCATATGGCTCCCAATCCACCTGCAGCATACAAATATTTCAGAATTTACAACATGCCAGTAGAATTTATGAACTCGGATTGCAAAAGAGTGATCGGTTACCTGCTCAGCGGTAAGAGTGTCCAACTCCTCAGTGTAGTGCATGTACATGATCTTTTGATCGCTCGTCATCTCGGAGACATTGTCCCAAAGGTATGCCCAAGTGGGCTCCCGATCAAGGTTGTTCCGGAGATGAGGCCATGGCCTCTCGTTGAGTATCCTGGGCCGCCCAACTGATAGGCGGTCCCAGCTCCATACGGAAAGTAGGAGCAAGCATCCACCAATACCGCCGCTCCCAGTCCTGCGACAAGCTTCATCCAACTGCGTACATAAGACATTTGGTTAGTACTTTGTCTAGCACACTACTATAGAATAATAGTACATACAACAAATCATCACCTGCCGGTAGAGGTAGGAAAGTGCCGCTGTTCCCCAACTCCACCGGTGCTCCAACACCGTAAGCGCCTTGAGCCAACACCAATGGGCCAGCTTTCCACCACTGTCAGCAAAGAGAGTCCTCGAAATCATGTACCATAAGTACACGCGGGTGTACGTCCTGAGAGTGTCCCTGTTGGCCCCTTGCGGGCATTGTCCAAAGTTAAGCCTAATCCAAAAGAAAGCTGCGCCGGCGGGAGCTCTCGCCTTTGGATCTTCTGGCGGCGGAGGAGCCATGCCAATAAGGTCCTCCATCTGTCCGCGCCACCCATCAGAAGCTGTGTTCATACACAGTGGCTCGCCCTGAATAGGAAGTCCAAGGATCATGGAAACATCCTGAAGAGTAGGGGTCATCTCGCCGGCCCTCAAGTGGAAGGTGTGCGTCTCCGGCCTCCACCGGTCGACAAGGACGGTGAGTGCCGCGGCGTTCATGTTCGGCCCCCCACGGCTTACAAGTGATATGAACGGGAGATGACCGGTAGGCTGGATGAACTCCGTGTACGTCTCGTCATACGCCATATCCACTGTCCCATGGTAACGAATCTTCAAAGGGTGAAGATCCGTTTTCCTCTCCGTCATATGAAAAGCCCGGTGATCCCTATCATACTCTTGATCTAGGAGCCACACTATCCTACTCCCTCCGTTCTTTTTTAATTGACTCGAATTTTGTACAAGTTTGTACTAAATCCGAGTCAATTAAAAAGGAACGGAGGGAGTACATGTTTACACAAATACACCATATTATGAGCCATTCCTAACAAATATGAGCAACACATACATGAGAATATATCCATATAAGCCATCACACATATACATACATATACATTCATATCTAGGGATAAAACACCATATTATGAGCCATTCCTAACAAATATGAGTTATTCCATCACAAATACTAGGCATATGTAACACATTTGAATGCACTTGCTAGGCAAATATTAGACATTTCAACACATACATACATAGGATTTCAACACATACATGTAAAATTTCATATCTAGGGTTCCAACAAATTTTTGGTTCAAACACATATACTACAATGTAGATTCCACCAACATTAATTTCCATATCTATGGTTCATATCCAAATCCACCAACATTAATTTCCATGTCTAAGGTTCATATCTAAATCTACCAAATCCACCAACACTAGTGGATGAATCGGAGGGAATCGAAGGAGAATACCTTGAGGAATGGATGAGGAAGGAGTTGGCCGGCCAGATCTGACGAATCCTTGGTGGATTTGGTGGGGGGGGGGACGGAGGTGAGACGGGCGGCGGCGGCGGTTCTTCAGAAACAGAGACAAGGGAAGAGGAGAAGAAGAAGAGGGTCGGGCTGGGGCGCGCGCGGGCGCCACACATAAGTGGATGTGTGGCGCCCTTCCGAGCGGCGCCACAGTTTCACCGTGTGGCGCCGATGGGAGCGGCGCCACACATCCTGCCACGTCGGATCGGCGCACAGCTCAGCGTCGAGGGCGCCACGTCGGCTAGGAGAATGACGCCGCCGGCACGGACGCCACACAGTGAGGTGTGGCGCCGGCGTGAGGAGCGCCACACAAAAGAGTTAGATGGATGAAATAGTTTGCCCGGAAGATCAGTCTGTACTATAGTTGCAATAAAGGGTTATTTTTGTGTAAATCGCCGAAGCGATGGCTGCAGGGTTATCATTCCACCACGTTGCAGGTAGTTTTCAGTTTGTTTTTCTGGAGTGCGTCATGTGCCTTTATTCAGTGATAATGATGGCGGCACCAAACTAGAAAGCGAGAATCGATCAAAGCAAAAGAGAAACCGGATCTTTCGAAAAGTCTCGCTGGGAACTCCGCCGAATCCAATTGTTCGAAAGTACCACTTGTAGATCATCTTGGCATCGCGGCTTATAATTATGAAAGAACTTTTGTATTTACATGTTAGTGCTTCAATATTTATACCGTTCTTTATAGTTCCCTCTATAAAAAAATATAAGATTTTGTCTTAAAAAAAGAGAGTTTGAAGATCTCGAATATTTACTTATTTATTTTAGATTTTTAATTCTGTAATTATAAAACATCTCTACCATTTATACTATTCGCTACTACAAATATATGGTGGTATTGATTGTACTCCGCGTAAACTCAATTCGGCTCCCGGGTGCGTATGCTCTCTCTACCAAAAGATTTTTTATGAGACGACTTTGTGGGCGCATAGCACGTGAAGATGTACGTGCGAATTTTTCGTTTCAATTTTTTTGAAATTCAAAATCTGTTTAATATGCATTTCAAAATAGAGGGAGCATATGCTCCCGGGTAAATTCAATTCGGCTCCCGGGTGCGTATGCTCCCTCTACCAAAAAATCATATTTCAAAATGTCGAAAAAATTTGACAAAAAATTCTACATGTACATCTACATATTATAGGTGTGTTCTTCAAGTTTCACGAAAAATCAATATTTTTTATGGTCTATGTAAAAAAGAGAAAATTTGTCTTGTGAAAAACATTATTTTTTTCACTGAAATTTGTCTTTTTACACGATAAGTTGATTTTTTATGAAACGACTTTATGTTCACCTAGGACCTGAAGATGTACCTGCGAATTTTTCGTTTCAATTTTTCTAAAATTCAAAATCTGTGTAAGATGCATTTTAAAATAGAGGGAGCATATGCACCCATGTTCCAAAACACCACTCCCCTTCCAGGTAAATTCAATTCGGCTCCCGGGTGCGTATGCTCCCTCTACCAAAAAATCATATTTTAATATGTCGAAAAAATTTGAAAAAAAAATTCTACATGTACATCTACATATTGTAGGTGTATTCGTCAAGTTTCACGAAAAATCAACATTTTTTATGGTCTATGTAAAAAAGAGAAAATTTGTCTTGTGAAAAATATTATTTTTTCACTGAATTTTTTTTTTTACACGATAAGTCGATTTTTTATGAAACGACTTTGTGTTCGCCTAGCACTTGAAGATGTACCTGCGAATTTTTTGTTTTAATTTTTCTAAAATTCGAAATCTGTGTAAGATGCATTTTAAAATAGAGGGAGCATATGCACCCATGTTTCAAAACATCACTTCCCTCATGGGTAAATTCAATTCGGCTCCTAGGTGCGTATGCTCCCTTGTAGTCCGTTTTTTTCTGAATTACTTGCTGTAAGTTTGTCTATATACGCATGAATATAGACGGGTTTTAGTGTATTAAGCAAATCTAGACAAATATATATGACATTAATTTGGGATAGAGAGAGTAAAAAAAAAACCACACGTGGCCTGCCGTGGGGTTGGATGGATGTGTACTGGGCGTGGCAGCCTCCCACCCGTTGGAGCAGTTCAATACAGCGAGGAGGGTAAATACTGTTTTTTTTAGGGATTCAACGTGTATTCATATAACAGAAAGTACAAAGATACACAGGCGTGAACCTAGCCAAACAGTCTGGAAGGACATGTGAACCAGGATAATTACAGAAAACACCGCAGGAAATAAAACATTGCAGAACAATCTCTGGGGTTCCAGCAATCTTCATCTTCACCGGTTGTCACCCTCCACCGCTGCAGGCCCCGGAGGGGACAACACACCAACAAACCTGAGACCGGCGCGACCCCGTCGCAGGAGTCCTCCTTTGCGGACCTCGAAAACTCTCCACCGCAAGCAACGGAGCCCATATCACTGTGGCTCATCGGTCGGGGATCAACCCCACGCCCCTCGAGCTCCAAATTCACCGCCTCTCGCCGACATCGTCGAGGAAGAACGCAAAATCCGCTAGCCGCCAAGCGAACACCTCGTCCTGGATCAATTGCCTTCCAGCAACCGCCGCCGATGCCGCCATGGACGGTACTCGCTGGACAACTCCTAAAAACTATCTCCCATGCCTCGCAGCAGCGCCGGAGCACGGACACCGCAGCGGGGGCGAGGCCGGTGAAGAAGAAACAAAAGTAAGATCGTTGCCGCCGCCTCGCCGGTCTTGCCCGCACACCCTAATCTCACAGGGACGACATCCCAACGAGAAAACGTGGCTGCAGGCTCCTCGACTTCGCCGGAGAGGGCCTCGTCGAGGTGGGGAAAGAGCCGCAACGACCATTATTCCACGCATCACCGCCTCCCGCACCGCAACGACGACGCCAAGAAAACCTATCCTAACCCTAAGACCAGACTAGACGCGAGGGGCTAAATAGGCCAGGAGGTTTCAGCTTTCAGGCTCTCTTCGAACATAGTACGAAAAACTTATATAACTTCCATTTAGAAATAAGTGATCTCATAGCGGAAATTTTCGTTTGGGAGATTTAACATTTCAGAATGTATCAAAAGTACATTTCAAAATAAAGGGAGCATATGCATCCAAGAGTCAAAACATCACTCCCACAAAATTGTATCTTTATATGTTCCCCATAAATTCGAATAACAAGAAGGTTCATGTAAAGCACAAAATAATCTTTCTTGGAGATCCAAGCTTAAAGCTTCTATGATTCAAATTTACTTTATTGCATTTTTAAAGGATTTGAATTATTAGGAAATTTTTTGAGAATGTTGTTTGATTCTTGGAATTCGAATGGTTAATAATTTCCCAATGGATTCCTCTATACTTTATTTTGGTAGAAAATTATCATCTCTCAAATATCTTTTTATTATGATCCTCTCAAAAAGAAAATTCCTTCATGTTCCGTGTGCTGTCAAACACTCTTTGATACAAACTCACATAGTTTTCTAATCCCAAATGATGCAAGATGTAATGACACTTAAGCCATGCATTTTTCTTTATTCCCATCTCATGTGTGTTGAGAATCTACGAATCAAAGAGGCCTTTATATGTTTGTGTTTCTCTAAAATATCATGTCAAACTTGTGCAATGTAGATTTTTTGCATGTGCATCCCCGTTCCTCCACGAGCATTGCCATCTATATCATGTGAAATTTGTGGAAAGTATTCAAAATGAAGTCGCTACTTGCGTGACGTCGCGGATCTTATTTGTAAGGCCTTTCATAAGTGGAAGTCGGTGTTTGATGAGATGTAAGGGTGTGTTTGGTTTGAGAACCAAGTGGAATGTAATGTCATGGTTCCATTTTGGAAGAATGGGTTGGTTCCATTTTTGTGTTCAGTTTGAGATAGAATATGGAATGCATTGGTTCCGTTCTTGTGTGCGGTTGAAGAGTGGAATGTAACAGATTCTGGGAATAGAAAGATCTTATACCCCCCCCCCCCCCTCAACACGAAAAATTGTTTTAGAACTTAATGATTACCATTAAAATCTATTTGATTGCATCCTACAATATATACATTCAAAGTCGAACCACATACAAGATTCCAAATAGTTTCATTTCCATAAGCATTAGTAATTTGACATTTTTGTTTTATGGGGAAGCAACTTGACTCTTCTAGATATTCCAGTAGTTGATTTACACTGCTATGTAGTACAAAACGATGGAATAATACTTTTTCGAAAAGAAAATGGAGGAAACAATTGGAAGGATTGTATGCTACTTACCAATTTCACATTCAAGTTGATCAACGGTTGGATTAGAATCCAACGGTCCACCTCTTTCTTCCGCGCGCCTCTCCCGCCGCCCTCCTACCCCACCTATGGAACAAGTAATAATCGAACTAGCATGCTATTCAGATGGCAGAAAGATCTTATACACGTCCCCCAAAAATTGAAGTTATTTTCTTGGATCACCAAAAACAGATAAGAGGAGTTAAACGTCACACCTAATATAACTTCATAAAAATTGGCAACTAAAAAGCGGCATCCTATATATATAAGAAAGTAAACATTTCTATCCGACAATAAAAATACTTTTACATCCTAATGTTTCTCATTAAAATCTATTTGATTGCATCCTACAATATATACATTCCAAAGTCGAACCGCATACAATATTCCAAAAAATTTCATTTCCATAAGCATTAGTAATTTGACAATTTTATTTTCTCGGGTAGCAACCTGACTCTTCTATACATTTCGGTACTTGATTTACATTGCTATTACAAAACAATGGAACAATACTTTTCGAAAAGAAAAACGAGGAAAATAGTTGGAGGAATTGTAAGCAATAGATGGCCCTTCTTACCGAATTCATATCCAAGCTGATCAACGGTTGGATTAGAATCCAACCGGCACCTCTTTCTTCCACGGGCCTCTTCTGCCACGCTCCTACCCGGCCTCTCCCTCCTGCATCCCGCCCTGACCCGCCATTACTCCCGACCCTTCGAGGCACAATCTTTTTCTCTAGCATATGTGCTCCACCCCGACACGCGGATCCAAAACCTCTCATCCACCCTCGATCATCATCATCGTCGTCGCCGCTGCTGCTCTATGTGGTTATTGTCTCAGCAGACCATGAGCGATTGCAATTTTTCAAAATCGTAGGTAGGAAATAGGCAGTCGTCTTAAAATCTATTTGATTGCATCTACAATATAAACATCAAGATTCCAAATAGTTTCATTTCCATAAGCGTTAGTAATTTGACATTTTTCTTTTATGGGGAAGCAACTTGACTCTTCTAGATATTCCGGTACTTGATTTACACTTCTATGTAGTACAAACCGATGGAATAATACTTTTTCGAAAAGAAAATGGAGGAAACAATTGGATGAATTGTACGCTTCTTACCAAATTTCAATTCAAGTTGATCAACGGTTGGATTAGAATCCAACCGTCCACCTCTTTCTTCCGCGCGCCTCTCCCGCCGCTCTCCTACCCTTTCCTGTCTGCGTCCTGCCCTAACCCGCCATTACTCCCGATCCTATCGTCACCTTGACCATGTCTACAGCCCTTCAAGGCACGATTTTCTTCTCTAGCACACGTGCTTCACCCCGATACGCGGATCAAAAACCTCTCATCCGCCTCCGATCATCATCGTCATCGCCGCCACCGCCACCGCTGCCCTCTCTTTGCGATTATTGTCTCAGCAGACCATGAGTTTTTGCAAAATCCTAGGTAGGAAAATTGGCAGTCGTGTTAGATTGAGCAAAACCAAAAAAAGGCAAGCTCTATCCCATCGACCTCACGGCAATGTACCATGTTTTCCACAATTTACAGGTGCTTGACATCTCACAGTATCCACTTTCCAGTTTGCACCGAGTCATCAGATAAGAAGAAGGCCGCGCGATGCACGAGGCCATCTCCAATTCATTCTGCCACTCCCCCGCTGCCATCCCCTTACCTTAACCCCAAAGCAATGGCGGCCTTCCAGCCCCTGGTTGCCTCACGTGCCCACCTTTCCCCGCTCCTCCCCGCCCCCGCCGCCTCCGCCGCCGCCACGGCCACCTCCTTCCACCGCCGCCGCTTCTCCGCCATCGTCGCGGCGGCGGCCGCCCCCACCGTCACGGAGTTCGACTTCAAGGCCTACATGGGGGAGCGGGCGGTGGCCGTGAACCAGGCGCTGGACGCGGCCATCCCGGCCGGCGAGCCCCCCGCCGCGCTCCACGACGCGATGCGCTACGCGCTGCTGGCCGGCGGCAAGCGCGTGCGCCCCGCGCTGTGCCTGGCCGCCTGCGGCGTCGCCGGCGGCCGCGAGGCCTGGGCCATGCCCCCCGCCGCCGCGCTCGAGATGGTGCACACCATGTCGCTCGTCCACGACGACCTCCCCTGCATGGACGACGACGACCTCCGCCGCGGCAAGCCCACCTGTCACGTCGTCTACGGCGAGCCCATCGCCGTGCTCGCCGGCGACGCGCTGCTCTCGCTCGCCTTCAAGCACATGGCCGACGTCAGCTCCTACCCCGCCGACGTCGACGCCGACAAGCACGCCGCCCGCGTCGTCCGCGCAGTCGGCGAGCTCGCCCGCTGCATCGGATCAGAGGGCCTCGTCGCCGGCCAGGTCAGTAGATTCGATTCGATTTCCTCATTCACAAAGTATTACCAAATGTGCTAATTCTGCGAATCATATACCTTCCTTACAAGGATGATTTGCATAGGTATCTCTATACACATTTACATCAGGAATTGAATTATATCCTTAACACAGATATGCCACTCCTGAAGCTATCACATTTCTGAGAAAAAAACGTCTCTCTACTTTTATTTCAGGTTGTTGATCTAGAGATGACTGGCTCAACTGAAGCTGTACCGCTCGAACGCCTCGAGTACATCCATCTCCACAAGACTGCTGCATTGCTCGAGGCCTCGGTGGTTATTGGCGCAATCATCGGGGGTGGCTCCGATGACCAGATTGAGCGGCTGCGCAAGTACGCGAGATCCATAGGACTTCTGTTCCAGGTGGTTGATGACATCCTTGATGTTACCAAGTCGTCAGAGGAGCTAGGGAAGACTGCGGGGAAGGACCTGGCGAGTGACAAGACGACATACCCCAAGTTACTAGGGCTGGAGAAGTCGAGGGAGTTTGCAGAGAAGCTGCTTTCTGATGCAAAGGAGCAACTTGCTGATTTCGACAAGGAGAAGGCAGCGCCGCTCTTGTACTTGGCCAATTATATCGCCTATCGGCAGAACTGAGCTAAGGTGATGGACTGATGGTTATTCTGTTGTTCATCGTTGATTTGTAACTTTGTAAGGTCATTAAGTTTGGAATTTCTGGAACATCCAAATCCTTCTTATATGATATATACTAGATGTAGTGTTGTAGATGGTGTCATGAGAATATTTAGCTGGCAAATGCCAGATGAGAATATTTAGCTGGTGAATACCGATATCCCATTGAGATGGACAAGATATTATAATGGGAATCAGCCTTTATGTCGTATACTTTCTGGATGATGGCCAATCAGTTGATTTTCATTGCTTTCTTTTTTTCTGTGACAACTGCATGTATCACATTATTGCTTTGCTCCTTGCTTGCTAGAACGTTCAGCAGCGAATAGCATGTTAAAATGAAAATTTTATATCCTAGGTAGTTCGAAATTATTACTCCCTAATCCATGTTATAATTTGTAACTCGTTCAAACATTGCAATTCTTTTTTTTATATGGTACATTTACTGATTAACATGGGAGGGCGCAGTTTTTGACATGTTTCAGCATCTGTGAATGCTTAAGTGAAACTAGTATTGTGCTCCACCACATCAGGTCATGTCTACTTAAACTGCACATAGCCCTCCAACTGGCTCCAACAGTCCATAAAAGAGTTATGTTTAGTATTGATTGCGCAGATAGAATATGTGAGCTTGCTGCAGTTACATATTTGTTTCATTGCTGATTTCTTGAGAATGAAAACAAAGTTGGAGAATAATGAGTCATGATACACGTTCTCGAATGTGAATTACTGAATATACAGAAAACAAAGACCATATTGGTGTCTCCAATGTCGTAATCAACTACTCATGTGTCCTGTATGAATGCTTGCAGCCATGTTTTGATTGAGCACCATAGTTTCTGTTCATGTCTATTTCATGGGTGCTGCACAATTAATTGTCTTCTGTGCTTAAATCAGGTTGCTTTTACCTTGCTGCCATTCTAAACTTTCTTGTCTGAAAGAATGAGCTAGTCTGTATTCTACATTTCTGTACTCAAACATGCCTGAGTGTTCATCAACTCCTTTAAAATGATAAATGTATCTACTTGCATAAGCTTTGTCATACAAGGGACATTGGTATCGAATTATTACCTTTAGGTTTTGTTAGCTCAATAGAATAATCCAAACAAAAGGTTAGTATGCGTCTGGATGTTTTGCCCTCTGTTTATGGAAAAATCATAGATGAAACTGGTAGTTCATCACTTCATCATATATCTGGTAACTTAGGCTGCCAAGTCTTTCTGCTAAATTATTACATTGATGAAGATCGAAAGTAGAGTATGATGTATTTGTTCATGATATCCTCATTCTGATGTACATCGCTGGAATCTGATAGTGATCGATGACCATTTAAATGAATGTATAAGATTTATTTGTGTGGCCATATGTATGAATTCAACCATTTTTCTAGTGATGACTGTAGTTTTATGCCCATGTCTATCAGCACTAATCCTATGGAGCTGCTTTATTTTTTATGTCCTTATATCAGATCAGTTTTACTTTGCATGTTATTATAAACTTTCTTGAGTGAAAGGGTGAAACTCAACAAAAAAATCTGTTTTTAAAATAAATAAACATTTAGTTACCAAAGTGTAGTGAAATTATTTAACTGCCAGTAGACTACGGTAGTGTGTCATTTCATACCTTAGTTCCTGCATAAGGATTCTGGTATAGATACCACTAGGGCTTGGGAAAATGTTTCATTGGCGTGCTACAAGCTGCAAACGATCACCAGTTGTTTCTTTTGTTTGAACTGGATGATACCAATAACAAAATTATTTGAACTGGATGGTACTGATATATTTTTCAACTCAGAGATAATGCTGCTGGACTTGACTTTTTTCTGTGTTTACATCCCTTTTTGACTTTTTTTTATTATGGATTTATGCTACAATTAATATTGCGCCTACACAAGAAATACGGTAGTACCATTTGGATTAGGTTCGAAAGATTTTGCAAGTTACACAGGGCGCAGTGTATTGACAAAACCATGTTACTATATCTTGCCTCTTCTGCTTTCTGAAGTGCACATGGGGTGCATATCGCGTGGTTGGGATTTTATCGTTTAAAATCTTGTTTACTGTTGACTTGAAGGCTGTGGAGCATGTGGTTGATCCAGCGCTTCTCCCAATCCTACCATGGAGAACGGGATCGGATCATCTCAGTATCTTCTCTCCAGAATACTCTACTGTATATCCACATCTGTTCAGGTCCATAAGCTGGTATGAGGTTAACTGGCTGCTCACAAGTTCCAGTCTTAATTGAGATCACTAACCGAGCAGCTCTCTACAATCAAGTGCAGATTTGAGTTTCGGTAAGTTATCCGAGTAGTTTTAGTGCATGCATCTCTAGTCTTCATGTTCCTTTCCGAAACTCTTATTCATGCATCTCATATTCAACCGTTTGCCTAAAATTGTTAGACATCTTCTTCATCTCTTTCAGCTTCAGGATTCAGGAGCCGGCGGTCGACATGGCCTCAAATGCGCAGTTTATCGCTGTGATCCTGCTACATCTCTGCATCGCATCCTCCTCCTTACAGTTCGATCCGTTACGCCTAAGCGAGCAAGAGCACGACTACCTCCGCTTCGCCGACGTCAGACGCCATTGCTAGTCCGTGCTCTCCTTGGCCACCGAGCTACCCTACAACACCAACCGCCCCAACAGCATGAAGAACAAGCTATCCTTCGAGAAGGGTGACTGGGGCCAGGACGCTGGCAAAGCGCCTTTGGTCCCATTCGATGGTGGCGAGGCGCCGAAGAAGGGCGCTCAACGGTTGCCTGATCCGCTGTCCCTCGCAACATTCGTGCTCACGCATGTTGAGGGCGACTCGGAGGACCGTGCAAGGGCAGCAGCCGTCAATGTCAGCGGCGTCCTCGTCCTTACCGTCGTCTGGAAGAACGAAGTGCCGGACTTGGGGCCCCACATATCGGTCGTGTCTCCAGGGTTCAACCTTTCGGCCGGGAGCACCAGGCTCCAGATTATATTTGAAGGCGTGTACACGGAGACAGCGAAGGGCAGTAATGGTGACGATGCCGGCGAGCGGGTGCTCTGCATGGTCGGGAGAGCTGTTCTGCCGAAGCGCAGCACCCATGGCGTTGACCCGTGGGACTGGGCCAAGAACTCCGGCCGGAGGAGCTTCCAGCCGCCGGTCACCGCTGACAACAACATACTGCTCGTGCTAAGGTATCCGAAGAAGCTGACACTGACAACCCGAGCGGTGTTCGGCAAGATGGAGAGCACGAGCTCCGTGTCGGCTGACTCCTACTTCGACACCGTGCACCTCATGTCAGCGCTCATGTCGTGCTGCCCGTACCATTTTCGACCCGAAGAACTCGCCGCCGGAGTGGGTGATGCGCTCTCTGCGGGTGGCGCGGACAACGTGGTGTCCAACCGTGCAAGGGATGCATACAAGGCAACCTATCCGTGCGAAGCTCTTAACCGCCACGCGTTCAGTGGACAAGACATCACCGTGCTCCCCGGATGGCACTGCAACTCCACGGCGGGCGCGTCGTGCCACGGCATCGGGCCGTTCGAGATGGACCGGGCAGAAGATGCTGATGTGCTCGCCGGGGTTCGCATCATAATGCAGGACCTCCAGTGCATGGAGCAGCAGGGCTACGGCATGGGCGGCGCGGCCGGCACCGCGATGGTTTCGGTGGTGTTCCGCGCCCTGTCCCCATGGGAGGACACGGGCACGGCAATGTCGCGGTCCGGGCTGAGCGGGAAGACGCTGTCAGCGGAGGGGGTGTGGAACGCATCGACAGGGCAGGCCTGCATGATGGCATGCCGCGGCACGGTGGGCAGGAAGGCGTGCGACTTCAGGGTGTGTCTGTTCTTCCTGACGACGATGTCGATCACCCGCCTTGACACCATGCTGGGACAGATAAACGCCGTCGACGCTGGCGGCGGCGTGGTACACCCGCCCCTTCTGTCGTTCCGGCAGCGCATGAGTACCCCACGTCTCTGGGGATTCAACCCTGACGTTGTGCCGTACAAGTACAACTACACGAAGCTTGACCTGGCTGTCCAGCTGCGCCAGAGGAGTGGATCGCCGTTCGACTTGCGCAAGATCGTCCCACAGTCTCTTCCCCTGAGCTACCCGAAGAGAAGCCCGTCATCCTTCTCCCTGGCTCATATGCTCACTCTCTTTTTCTTGACCGTTCCAGGCATGTTCCGACAGGAATGGAGTGAGCAACCGGTCCTTCACTTGGAGGTCTTTTTCGTCGGCCAGCTCATTAATCCCTATACGCCCTCGGACGCCTCATCAGGCATACACAGAAATGAGACTGTATCGCAGGGGCATCCGTTGCTCCTCAACGTGTCAGCCGAGCTCAAACTGTTTCAGGGCAGCCGGCCTCGAAACCCAGTAATGTCTTTGGAAGGCGTGTACAGTCCAGACGACGGCCGGATGCACCTGATCGGCTGCCGGGATGTCCGTCTTCGGTGGCGAAACTCTTCGGCCACGGCCAGCAGCAGCAGAGACCTGCAACTCGAGGAAGGATCTTCGGCCACGGCCAGCAGCAGCAGAGACCTGCAACTCGAGGAAGGAATGGACTGCTCCATCGAGGTGAAAATCGAGTACCCGCCAACCACAATGCACCGGTTCATCATGTCGATGGCCAAGGTTCAGATAGCGAGCACGAGGATGGCTGCGGACTCGCTGCATTTCGACGCCCTGAAGATCAGGGCTCTACCTGTTAATTACCCGCAGCAGCAGTCGGGTGGGTTCTACCGAGGCGTCATCAATGGCGTGCTCTGCATGTTACTCTTGTCAGCCACCATCGTTGCTCTGCTCGCCCAGCTGCGCTACCTCAAGTTGCACGCTGATGTGGCACCGTACATCTCCCTTGTCATGCTCGGCGTCCAGGCTCTCGGTTACGGCATGCCACTTGTCACCGGCGTCGAGGCAATCCTGGCGAGGGTCACCTTGGGTGACGTTGCCACGGCCCCATCTTCCGCCCGGACTCCCTACTACATGTTCGACTGGGGACGGCTGTGCGAGTCCATCGACCAGGCGGTGAAGATCCTCAGCCTCTGCGCGCTCGTCCTCACGCTGCATCTCGGACAGAAGGTGCAGCGGTCCAGGGAGCACTTGGCGGCGCGGTCGCCTCTGGACCCGGCGCGCGTGCCGAGCGACGGCAAGGTGTTCGTGTACCACTGCGCCGTTCACCTGGTCCTCTTCGTGCTCATCCTCGCACTGAACAGGGGGGCCGTGACCCTGGAGCAGCAGGTCGCGCTGATGCAGGACCTGTTCCTGCTCCCGCAGGTGGTCGGCAACGCCATGTGGCACATCAACTGCAGGCCGCTCAAGGGGAGCTTCTACGTCGGTGTCACCGCCGTGCGCCTGTTACCACATGTGTACGACTACGTGCGGCCCAGTGCTGCGTTCGCCGGCGCACACTACTCGGACATGCAGGACTTCATGGGTGCCGCCAGCGCCAGCGGTGGACGATTCTTTGTCAAGGCCGGCGACGTCGTTATACCGCTCGCCGCCGTTGCGCTCGCGCTCGTGTTGCACGCCCAGCAGCGGTGGAATTACGCGATTGTTAGTAGGATGGGCAAGCCGGAGCAGAAGAAGCTGCAGCACATCTTCTAGCACTTCCTCTAGGTGCGTGTCGCCTTCATCCAAGCATGGTTATGATGTTGTAGTTGTTTGCATGAACTGAAAACAACTCATGCGAAGGGCATAGTTCTGGGACTAGATTTCGAGAAGGCATATGATAAAATTCACTGGTCTTCATTCGAGATGTCCTAAAAAAGAAGGGTTTCTGTGCTGCATTGAATGGATATTGGTAGTTGAATACGGGGAATATTTTCGCACTTATAAAGGGTTGCGGCAAGGCAGCCCTTTATCCCCGCTACTTTTTGACACAGTTGCTAATGCTTTGGTAGCTATGACTATGGCAGCTAGAGACAGGGGGTCACTTGCAAGTTGCAAGGCTTGGTTCCACATCTGGTGGCAGGTTGAATCACGCATTTGCACTAGGCAGGCGAACACGGTTCTTTTCTTAGAATTGAATAATCAATCTATGATTACCATGAAGTTTCTGCTGTATTGCTATGCGGCAATGTCAGGTTTGAGAATTAGTTATCAGAAAAGCGAAATTTTTGTTCTTGGGGTGGGTAAAGAAGAAGAAGAGTGTGTGGCTACCTTGTTCAATTGTGAAACTGGGGTCTTCCCAATGAAATATCTGGGAGTTCCAGTTTTTTCTGACAAAAAGCTGCTGGCATCCTACTTCGATTTCTGGCCAAATAAAATTCAGAAGAGGTTAGGGATGTGTCAGTCGCTGTCCTTGGGCTTTAGGAAGATTTTGATTGGCGTGCTACAAGCTGCAATTGATCACCTGTTGTTTCCTTCGTGTTCCTCTTTTTGCTTCTGCTGATTTTTTTTATTCAAGATCGGTGCTTATACCTTTTCTCTTTCTCTCGAACTTATACCTTTTTGTTTGCAGGTTTGTCGATCTAGGACTTAGGAGATACAGTAGTACCATGGTACTGATAACTACTAAATTGTATGAACAAATGGTACTGATCTACTGATTAGCTATCATATTTTTCTACTCCGGGATAATGCTGGCAGACTTGAGGATCTAGTGTACTGCTGCCGATAGCTTTTGGTGTTGAAATAAGCTGCAGCTTGTGCTGTGTATGCAGGGTTTGTCCGGGAGAAAGTATCTACTGCTACCACCTGATTGGTTGCTATATATACTACAAAATGTAGATCACTGCTCGAAAAAAAGAGGTAGGTCACTGGATTCTTATTTGAAAGAATTTTTTTACAGGTTATTTGAAAGAATTTTGTAATGTTGTATATCTTTTTTCACATATAACATGCATTTTGTTGGTCAAGTTGAGGACCTAGAATACATGGGTGCCTTGTATATTTGAAACAAGTGAGTATTGTGCAACACTGCTACAAACATTACGGTTCTACAATAAATCGCTTTTGTACGTGTGACAAGTGTTAGGGAGGCGATAATTTTATTTTACTGGAAAACATATATGCTTGAAGATCTGATTCATGTTAATACCCAAATTTACATCCTTTCATGCATATCTTGAGCCAAGGATTCGAGTTATCTAACAGTAAATTAAGGAGAATTTTGTTACCATCCCTGTTGAAAGGATTTATGCTACAATGTTGGACCTAAACAAGAACTACGCTAGTACCTTGTGGACTAGGATTGTAAGAATTTGCATGTTACATAGTGCGCAGAGTTTTCACAAAACCATGTTACTATATCTTGCCTCTTCTGATTTCTGAAGTGCACATGGGGCCATGGGGGTGCATATCGCGTGGTTGGGGTTTTATCACTTAAAATCGTGTTTACTGTTGACTTCAAGGCTGTGGAGCATGTGGTCGATCCGGGGCTTCTCCCAAGTCTGCCATGGAGAACGGGATCGGATCATCTCAGTATCTTTTCTCCAGAACACTATACTGTATCCACATCTGTTCAGATCCATAAATCAAGTTTGAAGCTAAACTGGCTGCTCACAAATTTCAGTCTTAATTGAGAGAACCAAGCAACTCTCCAGAGTGAAGTGCAGATTTCAGTTTCAGTGAGTTATCCGGGTATTTTTTTAGTCCATGTATCTATAGTCTTCATGTTTCCTTCGAAAACTCTTATTCGTGCATTTGTATTCAACTCTAGTCTCCCCCATGTTGCTTGCCTGAAATTGTCCGACATCTTCATCTGTTGCAGCTTCAGGATTCAGGAGCCCGCGGTTATTATGGCCTCAACTGTGCAGTTTCTTGCTGTGATCCTGCTACATATGTGCATCGCGTCCTACTCCATACACTTCGATCCAGTATACGTAAGCGAGAAAGAGCACGACTACCTCCGCTTCGCCGATGTCAGGCGCCATTGCCAGTCAGTGCTCTCTTCAGCCACCGGGCTACCCTACGACACCAACCGCCCAGACCGCCTGAGGCGCCAACTATCTTTCGAGAAGGGAGACTGGCGCCAGGACGCCGGCAAAGCGCCTCTGGTGCCATTCGATGCTGGCGACGCGTCGAACAAGGACGCTCTCCGGTTGCCTGACCCCCTGTCGCTCGCTGCATTCGTGGTCACGCATGTGGACGGCGGCGAGGAGCACCGTGCAAGGGCAGCCGTCAATGTCAGCGGCGTGCTCGTCCTTACCGTCCACCAGAAGAGCGTCGTGCCGGATTTCGGCCCCCAAATGTTCGCAGCATCGCCGGAGTTCAACCTTTCTGCTGGTAGCATGAGGCTCAAGATCATATTTGAAGGCGTGTACACGGAGAGGGCGAAGGGCAGTGGCGAAGACGAGGCCGAGCGGGTGCTCTGCATGGTCGGGAGTGCTGTTCTGCCGAAGCGCAGCGCCGACAGCGTTGACCCGTGGGGCTGGGCCAAGAACTCCGGCGGCTGGAGCAGCTTCCAGCCACCGGTAACTGCCGACAACAACATATTGCTCGTGCTACGGTACCCGGAGAAGCTGACACTGACAACCCGAGAGGTTCTCGGACAGATGGGGAGCACGAGCTCCCTGTCGGACGCCTCCTACTTCGACACCGTGCAGCTCAGGTCAGGGCTCATCTCGTCCGGCGCGTACAATTTTCGTCCGGAAGAGCTCGCCGCCGGCGTGGGTGACGCGCTCCCTTGGAGTGATGCGGACAATGGTGCGTCCAACCGTGTAAGGGATGTGTACAAAGGCAGCTACCCATGCCCAGTCCTTAGCCGGTACGGTCGTCATGGACAAGTCATCACCATGCTCCCCGGCTGGCACTGCAACTCCACGACTGGCGCGTCGTGCCACGGCATCGGGCCATTCGAGATGGACCGAGAAGCAGATGCAGACGTGTCCGCCGGGGTTCGCATCATATTGCAGGACCTCCAATGCCAGGAGCAGCAGGGGTACAACATGGCCGCTGGCGCGGCTGGCACCGCCATGGTATCGATGGTGCTCCGTGCCCTGTACCCATGGGAGGACCGGGACACGGCAATGTGGCGGACGGGGCTGAGCGGGAAGACGCTGTCGGCGGAGGGCGTGTGGAACGCATCAACAGGGCAGGCCTGCATGATGGCATGCCGCGGCGCGGGCAGGTCGACGTGCGACTTCCGGGTGTGCATCTTCTTCCCGACGACGCTATCAATCACCCGCATGGACACCATGCTGGGACTGATATACGGCGTGGATGCTGCAGGCCGAGTGGCACAACCGCCCCTTCTGTCGTTCCGGCAGCGCGTAGGCTCGCCGCGTCTCTGGGGCGACTATACCCACGACGGCAAACCGCTGGTGCCGTACAAGTACAACTACACAAAGGTCCAACAGGCCGTCGAGCTGCGCAACAGGAGTGGATCGCCGTTCGACTGGCGCAAGATCATTCCACAGTCTCTGCCCCTGAGCTATCCCAGGATAGATGACGCCAGCGATGAGATGAGGAGCCTGTCCACCCTCGCCGACAGGCTCATTCTCATTTTCTCGACCGTGCCCGGATTGTTCCGACACGAATGGATTGAGCGGCCGTTCCTTTTCTTGGAGGTCATCTCTCTCCAGCAGATCATTGATCGCTATACCTATAGGCCGCAGCGGCACTCGGGAAAAGAAGCTAGCTCTGAGGGGCACCGGTTACTCAACGTGTCGGCCGAGCTAACCATTTCTCAGCACCAATGGCCTCAAAACTCAGTGATGTCTCTGGAAGGCGTGTACGATCCAGAGGACGGCCGGATGCACTTGATCGGCTGCCGGGATGTCCGGCTGCCGCGGGAAAACTCTTCCGCAAGCAGGGACCTCCAACTGGAACTGGAAGATGGAATGGACTGCTCCATCGAGGTGAAGGTCGAGTACCCATCCACGACGATGCACAAGTTTTTCATGTCGACGGCGAAGGTTGAGATCGCAAGCACGAGGACGGCCGGCGACCCGCTGCATTTCGACCCGGTTAAGGTCAGGGCTCGACCATACAACTACCTGCAGGAGCTGCCCGGTGGGTTCTTCCGTGGCGTCGCCAATGGCGCGCTCTGCATCGTGCTGCTGTCGGCCACCGTCGCTGCCGTGCTGAGCCAGCTGCGCTACCTCAGGTCACACGACGACGTGGCACCGTACATATCCCTGGTGATGCTCGGCGTCCAGGCTCTCGGGTACTGCATGCCGCTGGTCACCGGCGGCGAGGCGATCCTTGCGAGAGTCACCCTGCGCTGGTCCGGTGACGGCGCGCCGGCGCCGTCTTCCAGTAGCAGCGTTCCCTACTACATGTTCGACAATGGACGGCTGTGCGAGACCATCGACCGGGCGGTGAAGCTCCTCAGCCTCTGTGCGTTCTGCCTGACGCTGCGCCTCGGACAGAAGGTGCGGCGGTCGAGGGCGCGCATGGTGGCGCGGTCGCCGCCGCTGGACCTACCGCGCGTGCCGAGCGACGGCAATGTGTTCGTCTACCACTACGGCGTCCACCTGGTCCTCTTCATGCTCATTCTCGCGCTGAACAGGGAGGCGGTGACCGTGGAGCAGCAGGTGGCGCTGATGCAGGACCTGTTCCTGCTCCCGCAAGTGATGGGCAACGCCGTGTGGCGCGTCAACTGCAGGCCGCTGGAGAGGAGCTTCTACGTCGGCGTCACCGCCGTGCGCCTGCTGCCGCACGTGGTCGGGCCTGCGCGCTACTCGGGCGAGCCGGAGCTGGTGGACGGCGCCAGCGGAGGGCGTTTCTTCGCCAAGGCCGGCGATGCGGTGATACCGCTCGTGGGCGTCGCGCTGGCGCTGGTGGTGCATGCCCAGCAACGTTGGAATTATGCCATTGTTGGTAGGATTGGCATACCGGAGAACAGGAAGCTTCAGCACATCTTCTAAATCCCTGTTTGAGAGCAAGCTGCAAAAAGTTTCTCTCGTGTTTCATTCTGCTAAATCCCAGCATCTCTTAGCCTCACTAGACTGGCGCAGTGGGTGAAATCAGGACAGTACTCAAGCCATAAGGTACGTTAAGTGCGAGTCGTAGACTGTTCTTTACCTATTGCACACATGATGTTGATAAATAAATTGGATTGACATTAAACACCATTACATATATAAAGTTCAAATACAATGTTGGAGCATTCATTAACCAGTTCATAAAGAATTTTCATGCGATTTTGTGAATACAATGAAACAGTAAGTATGCAGATAGAAATGATGATCGTGATATCTTGATTGTAAGAGAAAAGCAACAATAATTTGAGTACCATAAGCAACTGGAAGCACAAGTTAAACAAAATAATGTGTCCCACAACTAAGAAGCCTTTTATTCTCACAATAATATGGCAATGGAAGTTTTCCAGCAGCATCACATAGGTATGAAGGAACTGAATACTACAAACACACCAGTCTGTAAACAAACACGAGGCTAGAGTAACATGTTAGAGCTGCACTGATATGAGTTGCCAGTTACCATGTCTTGGAAGCTACCTCTCTGGTTTTCAAAGGGTGTAAGCTACATCAAGAATCACTCCAAAGATATGCCTTGTTTTAAAAAAAATGTATGCAGACTATAAATTCTAACACCAAATAATGTTTCATCCAAATTCTTCACTGTTGACATTCAACTAAGCTAGATATTTAGTTTTTTGCCATGGTCATCTTTCTAACAAGCAATCAAAACATCCACCAAACTTTGGGAATGAGTACATGGTCCAGAAAATGAAAATGAAAATTTCAATGGGAAAGACAACATATAAATGTTTATAAGATTATATCCTCTGTTATTGAGCTAATGCCGAGCTGTACAAAAGCCCAATTTTCTCGAAATCACTAACAAAATACAAGATCTGACAAGCCTGAATTCACTGCCCTCTCAATTGGAGGCACATCGTTCGCTGCCTCTGGAGGCATTGAAGCCATTTGCGGCAAGCATGACATCCTTCACGAGTACTTCATCATGAGTTGAAATCAGCCAGATCCCGGGATAGACAAATCGGACGCTAGGCGAGGCAGCGATGAGTGGGGCAGCCAGAGCAACAGCAAGACCCCCCCCCCCCCCCAGTACATTGCATTGTGATAAAGTATTTGTTCAACTATTGGTACTTCAGTTTTCTATGACATATAAGAAGCATATCACAAATGCTGCGGCAGATGCACTGTCTCGACAGCATAATGTTGCTTCTGTGGCTGCTATGTCTTCTGTTACTCCAGCTTGGATGGAGAACCTCCAAAATGGTTGTGAGTCTGGTTTTGATCGATCGCTTCTCCAAGTTTGGGCACTTTCTAACATTGTCACATCCTTTTACACCTCTCCGGGTGGCTCAATCCTTCATCAGTTCCATTTATCTTCTCGATGGATTGCCTAAGATCATAGTGTCATATTGAGACAAAAAAGTTACCGGCATTCTATGGAAACAGTTGTTCCGGCTATCTGACACCTCTCTACACATGAGTTCGCCGGACCACCCAGAAACGGATGGTTAGACTTAAAGGTTAAACCAGTTCTTAGAGACGTATCTTCGTTGTGCTGTCCAGAGTAATCCTTGCAAGTGGTTTCAGTGGCTACATATTAGTATTAAACTACCTATCATTCTTCCCTGGGTAGAACTCCGTTTGAAGTAGTGTTTGGACGGAAACCTCGTCAGTTGGGGATCACTTCTGACAATAATGGAGCCTCTGGTGATTTGGATACTAGGTTGGCAAATAGAGACGAGACAATTCAGATTCTCTGCCAACAATTGCTTCACATTTAAACGAGGATGAAGAACCAGGCAGATCACAACAGATCTGAGCGACAGTTTGCAGTCAGTGATTTGGTGTATCTGAAGTTACAACCACTTGTGCAACAATCAGTGGAGAAGCGTGTGTGTAACAAACTTGCTCTTCGGTACTTCGGCCCATACAAGATCTTGGCGTGTTTTGTGAGGTGGTGTACCAATTGGAGCTTCCATATTCGAGCAAGATCCATGATGTGGTCCATGTATCCCTTTTGAAGAAGCATGTACCTCCAATTGAGGTATCTACCGAAGACGCTACATCAACACCACATTGAGACTATGTTATGTATGTCCAGCTGCAGCTGAGAGCTGAGGAATGGATGTCGAACTATCTGAAAACTATTCCCCTTGTTCTTCTGTTTTCCTAGCCTGGTGTTTCCTTCTCCCTGCGGAGCCCCCATTTCCTCTTTCAAATCCACTTTCCTGGTTGATCCAAGGCACACAGTTGGATTTTTTTTTGGTGAATTGTTGATAGACAGATTGATCTTGCAAGCAAATCACATTTCGTGAACTCAATACAGACGGCGGTAGAATTTTATCACAAATCAAATGTCCAGGATGAGGATATCCCTAAAAGCATTGATGCTAGCTAGAAGGTTCTTGACAAAATGTCTATGACTTCTCTTCGCATGTTCAGCGAAAGGATGTGCCTTCATGGTATGGTAATCTGATATACTAGTACCTCTCTTGTATGCTTTGACGGATTTTGAGAGGCTTATATTTATATTCTCCTTTATTTCCTTTTCTTTTGCAAGGATGCGCAAGACTGAATGTGTAGTGATTTAGTGCGGACTAGTACTTGCAAGATGAACTCTGATATGAATACTGATCTCACGGTAGACCATATATATATCGCAAACCCTATACACCGACCAGGTCGGCGCGTACCGCGCGCCGCACACCCCGCGCGCGGTACGGGCCGGACCAGTTAGGTGTGGGCTGCCTCCTTTTTCGATTTTTCTTTTCTTTTTTTGTTTCTTATTTTCTGTTTTCTTTTTTATGTTTTCTGTTTTCTGTTTTCGTTTTTCTTTTGTTTTTTCTGTTTCCTTTTTTTTACTTTTATTTTTCTGATTCGAAAAATAGAAATATTTCAAAAAATTAAATTTAAAAAATGTTCAAATATAAAAAACTGTTCAAAATCTGAAAACCGTTCAAATTTAAAAATCGTTCAAACTTGAAAATTGTTCAAACATGAAAAATGTTCAAATTTAAAAACCGTTCAAATTTAAAAATCGTTCAAACTTGAAAATTGTTCAAACATGAAAAATGTTCAAATTAAAAAACTATTCAAATTTAAAAACCGTTCAAACGTGAAAAATGTTCAAATTTTGAAAAATATAATTTTTTGAAAAATATTCAAAATATAAAATCGTTCAAATTTTAAAACTGTTGAATTTAAGAATGTTCAAATTTTGAAAAAAATCTTGAAAAATAATTTCATAAAAAATGTTAGATTTTGAAAAGAAAATATTAATAACAGAAAAAAAACAGAAGAAAGAGAAGAAGAAAAAAAGAAAAAAACGTACCTGAGCTAATGGGCCGCAGCCCAAACTACCCGACCTGGTCGCTGGGGGTGTGCGGCACCCCGCACGCGCCGACCAGGTCGGCGTATAGCAGTTCCCTATATATATGGGCTATGGGTTCCACAGAGAGGCCTGGACGTCAGGAGCCCAGTATATTTTTGTGGGCTGACAAGCACTGGCTCGGTTCTCTGGGCTGGCGGCCATGTGGTTAATCAAATGGACACAAGCAATAGACACTACTAACCCTCTCGGAAATTCTCAAAAAAGAAAACTAACCCTCTCGGTCAAACTCCAGAACGGGGACCCGGCAGACGGTCCACGGAACCTAATGGTCCCCTGTCTGTAGCCTAATTATCCATTTCTCTCAGTCACCGACCGTCAGACTGAGCTAAAACGATTTTATTACTGCCACGGACGCCCCGGCGATTGCTTAAATAAGTGGGCGCCCGCGCGTGCAGGCAGGCAGCAGCTCGTACCGTACGTACGCGAGGCGAAATATGAGGATTCCGAAAACTGAATTCTGCATATCCACGGACTTGTTAGCGTCGCCAAACAAGTTTTTGTTCTGTTAGTCGGTTTCTCTAGTTTATACAAAACGAATTCTGTATATTCCACTCATCCAAACAACCCCTTAGCCACGCTCCAAGCGGTCAAAGCAACCAGAGTTTACAGAGCTGTTTGTCTCTGCCAGCGTTGTCTCTGAAAACTGCAGTGATTGGGAGTAGCAGTAGTTTAATCACAGCACAGCTTATATTTAGTTCCGTGATGAATCGGTTAAATCACAGCACAGCTTATATTTCCGGATTCCACTGCTGTAAATGCCTGGTGGGAAAAGGTTTCGTTCCAAACGCCGGCGTTGGATGCTACGCGAGGGAGGGAGTGACCGAGCACCTCAGGTGGAGTTTCATGTATATAGGGCGCGTGTGGTAATACAGGAAAGCTTTTGACTTGCATCGGGCTAGCGAAAATTAGGTTGTTGCTCCAAAGGCCTCAGCCCTGTGGCTCAAGTTTTTAAAGCATCCTAGAACAGGCCTCGGAGGAACGTCTAAATCGGCCTTTTCCAGCCGGCATATCCTGTTATCGTAGAATTTTTCACGCCCACATGCAAAGGTTGCACGCGTGGAGAACCGCGGGAGACATCGCGTGTTCTCGCCCCCTCTCTCTCCACTTCAGTCACCGTTCACACACCCTCCCTCTCCAATTGACTCCCTCACTGACACACGCGACATTCCCATCAACCGCTGCTGCCCATGGATTCCTCGCCTCCTTTGCCTCCCCCGCCTCCTTCTCCCCCAGCGCCGGTGGATCCCGTCGCTCCGATCATCACCCACCTGAACTCTGAGCGGCTGCGCATGGTCCAGCAGTACAAGGCAGACGGTCGCGATGCGGCGGCGTAGATTGGTCTCGGTCGAGTACCGGTCTTAAATCAGTCGTCTCCCATCGCTTCGAGGCCCATCAGGATGGGTACGAGGAGCATGTCCGTGGCCACACTACACGTCGCCGGGATTCGACCATCGAACCCCGAGATGGCGGTTTTCACCCCCTTAACCTACGGTTTCATTCCGCTAGGGAGGCGGCCATGGCGGCGGGTGCAGAAGGCTCTAGTCATGCGATGGAGCCTCCACCGGGGTTCCCCGCTACTCCAATACACGCGAGGATGCCATGGGGCCAACCGCGTCAGGGGCTCCCAATGATGCGCCGCCAGTTGCGCCGCCCTTCGGCCAACTCCGGGAACGCCAACAACCCTCCGCCCCATCAACGCCCCGTCCTTCGACCGCTGCTCCGGCGCAGCCGCCGCCTTCTCCGGGATTTGGGTTAGGAAGTGGTGGAACACATACCGGCGGCGGTGTGCAGCCCCCTCCTTCGACGGGCCCGCTAGCGCTCCGTCCCATTGTAAGTACTCCATCCCTCCCAAATTAATTTGTGGGTCTGATTGATGTCAATGTAGATCCGATTGATGTCGATGTAGGCCAATGTAGATCCGATCGATTGATGTCAATGTGCATTGCATGTTAGTCATGAGCATGGCAATGAGAAGGTTGCCTCAACCAAATTGTTTCAATTGGCATGTCAATAATCAGTAGGATGAATGGCATGTTTTTCATTGCCAATGTGCATCGGCATGGAAATGACAAGCATGCCAATGATGAGTAGGATGAATGGCATGATTGTCATTGTCATGCTGATTGATATGTCTCAAACATATCTATAATTTTTGATGCTTCATGCTTGTTTTACACCAATTCATATATGTTTTGTTTACACTTCGTTGCATTTTTACATTATTTCTGGCACTAAGCTATTAAGATGCCACAATGCCAGGTCCCTATTTTCTGTTGTTTTTGTATTTCAGAAAAGTTGTACAGGAAATATTCTCGGAATTTGACGAAATAAAAGCCGAAGTCAATATTTTACCGAAACAAAGACGAAGTCCATAGGGATGTCGAAGAGGCGCAGCAGGGCGGCCAGACCACCTCTAGGCGTGGCCTGGACCTAGCCCGCGCCTAGGGTAGGTTTGGGCCCACCAGGCGCCCCACCGACCTAAATCCTCCGCCTATTTATACATCTTCTCGGAAAAAACCTAGATACCCGAGCCTCCATCCACGAAAAGTTCCGTCGCGGCCGCCATCGCATAACCCATGTCGGGGGGTTCTGAAGCTCTTCCCGGCACCCTACCGGAGGGGGAAATCATCACCGGAGGCATCTACATCACCATGCCCGCCTCTGAATTGATGTGTGAGTAGTTCATCCCTGGACTATGGGTCCATAGCAGTAGCTAGATGGTTGTGTTCTCCACTTTGTGCTTCATGTATCGATCTTGTGAGCATCCCTACATGATCAAGACCATCTTTATGTAATCCTATATGTTTGGGTTGCTAGGATCCGATGAATATTGTATACTATGTTGAGATTGATTATATATTCATGTCATACGTTATTTGTGATCTTGCATGCTCTCCCTTGCTAGTAGAAACTCTGGCCAAGTGGACACTTGTGACTCCAAGAGGGGGTATTCATGCTCGATAGTAGGTTCATGCCTCTAGTTTTCTGCGAGAGTGACTTTATAACTTCTAAGATTTTAGATGTGTTGTTGCTACTAGGGAGAAAACAACAATATTTTATCCGAGGGTAATTCTATTGTTTACTTTACACACATTGCTCAATGCGATAGTCTGTTGCTTGCAACTTTATACTGAAAGGGGTGCGGACGCTAACCTGAAGATGGATTATTAGTCATAGACGCAGTTGGATTACGGTCTATGTATTATGTTGTAATGCCCATATCAAATCTCATAGTAATCATCTTGACATGTATTGATCGATATTCTGTCAATTGCCCAGCTGTAGTTTGTTCACCCAACATGATATTTCTTTATGAAGGGACACCTCTAGTAAACTATGGACCCCGGTCCTATTTCATTTACTGATAAATTCAACTGCAATCTTGTTCTGTTTAGTTTCTGCAAACATCTCTTTCCATTCGATACGTCTAATCCTTTGTGTTCACAGAAACCGGTGAGATTGACAACCTCACTGTAAGTTGGGGCAAAGTACTTTGGTTATGTTGTGTGCAGATTCCATGTTGCTGACGTCGGTAGTGTGTCCTGCCACTAGTTAGCCAGCAACACCTTCAGAAGTCACGCATTTCTCCTACAGGTCGATTAAACATTGGTTTCGTACTGAGGGAAAACTTGCTGCTGTGCTCATCACACCTTCCTCTTGGGGTTTCCCAACCGCTTCCACCACTGCCATCACCGGAGCACCGTCAAGACTTTTTCTGGCGTCGTTGTCGGGGAGAAAGAGGATTTTTGCAAGGGGAGTCTCTCATCTCCAATCTCTTTACTTTGTTATTGTTTTGCTTAGTTTATTTTATTTTATCTTATTTGCTTCTTTATATCAAAAACACAAAAAATGGGTTTCTATTATAGTTGTTATTTTTGTTGCTTAGTTTATTCCATGCTTACTTTCCATGTTGATGTTTCTTGTTTTTATTTTTCACTAGTTAGGCTTAATGGAAAAGAACAACAAAATTAGAGAGCTTTATAGTATTTATCTTTAGTTGGGACATGAAGTGTTCGAAGAGACAATTAAGAAACCTATGCAACTTTATTTGCATGCTAATGGCAATGTTATTAGTACGAATTCTTTGAACATCATTATTGCTAATGCTATGGAAAAGTGTAAGCTTGAGGAAGCTAGTTTTCATGAAAATGATCTTTTTTATTCCCCCGCTTTAGAGGAGAAAATTTGCTATGATGATTACAAAGATGAATATGATATTTTCAGTCCACCTACTATTGAGGAGAAAATTAATTATGATTACAATATGTCTCATATATCTCATGATTATGGTGATGAGAATAATAATGATAGCTATTTTGTTTAATTTTCTCCCACTACAATTAGTAAGAATGACTATGCTTATATGGAGAGTAATAATTATTTTATTCATGTGGATCATGATAAGAATGTTTTATGTGATAGTTATATTGTGGAGTTTATTCATGATTCTACTGAAAATTATTATGAGAGAGGAAAATATGGTTGTAGAAGTTTTCATGGCACTAAAACACCTCTCTATATGCTTAAAGTTTTGAATTTACTCTTGTTTTCTCTTCCTATGCTTGTCACTTTGTTCTTTGTGGATTTATTTTTGTACAAGATTTCTATGCATAGGAAGTGGGTTAGACTTAAATGTGTTTCATATTTTATTCTTGATGCTCCCTTTTGCTTCAATTCATATTTCTTATATTAGCATCTTCTCAAATTACTACGCCTAGCTGAAAGGCGTTGGAGAAAAGCACTTTTGGGAGATAATCCATTTTTATTTACAGTAATTTTTCTTTTTGTTGAGTCTTGAAAGTTATTACTACTGTAATGACCTCTCCTTATCATTTTTTATTTCGTTTTTGTGCCAAGAATAGCCTCTAATAGGAAGAAAGTAATATTTGGGAAAGTTGATGTCCTGAAAATAGATTCTGTGTTGTTACCATAAAAATTCGTAAAAATAGCAAGAGCAGAATTTTGAGATGTCATTTTTTTATTCATATGCCCCTGGTTATTATATAACTTTCGTTAGTTGATCACTTTTCGAGATAAGCTATAGAGGATTTCCAAAAAAATCGATCTTTACCTGTTGTTCTGTTATGACAGATTTCTGCACTATTTGCATTTGTCTCTTAAATCTCTTTCTTTTTAAGTTCTTTTGATCAAAGAGCTTTTTGAAGGTTGCTACAGTAGCTTATGCTTTAATATATGTTTGATATATATTAGTACTGAACACAAGTGGATTTGTTTATTTTGATTGTACTAATGCTGCTAATGAAATTTTTTGTGAAGTTTTTGTATGAAGGAAGTTTTCAAGTGTAGGATAAGAAGAATGATGTGATGAGATGAAGAATGAACAAAAGCTCAAGTTTGGGGATGCTCCTACACCCCAAGACATATTCAAAAGGTACAAGCGTCAAAGTTTGGGGATGTCCAAGGCATCTCCTCTTCATCAACAAAGCAATAGGTTATCTCTCTATGCGCTATATTTTTATTGCTTCATACGCTATGTGTTGTTTTTGGAGCGTATTTTTTTTTAGTTTAGTTTTGTTTTGTTTGCTGTAGCGTATGTTGGATCCCTGCATATTTGTTTTGGAGAAAGACCCACTCCTTTTTAATTGCATAGAACGCTCTAGTTTTCGTTGTTATTGTTCTGCGAGTGTTCTAGTTTTCTGGTACTGCATTTAGCTCTTGTTCTTTCACTTGAATTTTGTTCAGAGCTCATTAGTATTTTTTTATTTGTGTATGATTAGCTATCTGGTCCATAATGAATTTCATATCTAACAGTTATTTTCAAATAAGTTGATTGGTGTTGGATACAAGTAAAATATATCATGACTATAGTGATACAAAAGGAAGCTTGTCTAGACTGTGGCATAAACTTTGGCATGTCATGTTCGATGTTATTCTTGTAATATGCTTAGTATTTATTGTTGTAGCATGACTTGTTTCAAATGGCTGAGAGTTCATAATGTGTCATTGAAAGAATCATGTGTTGTTTCTATCATAAAAGCATAATATTGTGGTATTCTCCTTCGATGCTTTATTGGGTTGACTTGGCGCATGCTTACACCATGTTATGACTATAACCAGTCAACTAAATCCTCTATGATCATTTAGTTTTTGACTTTTAATATCACTTTATGCTTTGATTGATAATGCGTTGTCGCTATGCATGATTATGGCCATTATTGCTCTTCTAGTTGATCGCTCTCAGTCTTTTGCTAGCCTTCGCCTGTGCTGAGTATGATCACTACTCGTGCATCCAACCACATTGAAACAAAGTTTGTCAATTGTGTCCACCATATCTACCTAGTAGAATTATTGCTATTCCAAGTAATTCATCATGTTTTTTTATCTTCCAAATTAAATCTTGGTATGAGAAAATTAGTCAGTAAAGCTCTCACGAACTTGATGGCACATTTACTTTCTTGCACTTAATAAATTTGATCATTGTGCCTATCTTATGAAGTTTATGTGTTTTCAAATTGCGAGTTGGGAGTTAGTACAACCATGCTTTCATGGGGAACACTTTTGGCATTGCACTTATATTCAATTGATGTCATGTTCTTTTGTTTATGGATGCCTAGCGGTGCAAAATAAAATGGAAACTTATAAGTCCATGAAGTTTGTGTATGAGTTAGGGAAACGCCTGGGCCGCTAACCTAAGACATGCATCATTCATGGTGGAAATTTACAGCTAAGCCATAGTGAGAATTCTATGAAGCATTTGCAATAAAAATCTATACTCTCATAGTAAATAAAAAATTGTTGAGGTGCTCACTGTATGTTTGTCTTGTCATTTTGGCATGGGATTGCTCGCAAGAGTACCTCCATGTCATCGGGCAAGAGGTACCCCGTTGGCGGTTCTCAATGATACACATATACTTACAATGGCAAGAACTTATTTGTTGCCTACGTTGAGTAGCATGAGGTTTAGGTACTCGCTTCAAGGGGCATGAGATTTTCAACTTGTGATTTGAAAGCATATAGCTTATTTTTGACTCACATTAACTTTAACCATTCAAGATGCTTATGATAGGGGCAATGAGAGCTCAAAGCTAATAAGTACCATACTTTTTGGAAGGTTTATAAAACTTATTTATCTTGCTTACTCTGCAAAGAGTCTCTCTTTTACTTTTATGTTGAGTCTTCATCTTCTACTTTATGCACCGATTAAGAGAGCATAGTTGTCATTCTTAGTGCAATGTGCATAGTCCCAAAATTATTATTGATTTATTCATGATTGTGACTATTGCTTGTTCTTAAATTACTTGTATCTAGTCATTCTCTGAAGTTTGAAGGTGTCCTTGAATTTATGTTTTGCTATTCCATAAGGACATGTTGAGTACCACTTTATTATGTTTACTCTATGATCATAAACACACAGTTGCTTTCAATACACTGTTATTCATGATCCTTTGTTTGAGTTACTCTTCATGTTATAACATAGTTGCTAAGTTCTATTGAATTATATCTATCATGCCTATGCTAGAGTACTTAGATCCTAGCTCACAATGTTTTACATGCTTGATCAAGATTGTGTTGGTTTCATGTCACCTCAAAAATTATTTTTGTTATCACTTACCTACTCGAGGACTAGCAGGAGTTCAGCTTGGGGATGCTTGATACGTCTCAAACGTATCTATAATTTTTGATGCTCCATGCTTGTTTTACATCAATTCATATATGTTTTGTTTACACTTCGTTGCACTTTTACATGATTTCCGGCACTAACCTATTAACAAGATGTTACAATGCTAGTTTCCTATTTCTGTTGTTTTTGTATTTCAGAAAAGTTGTACAGGAAATATTCTCGAAATTGGACGAAACAAAATCCGAAGTCAATATTTACTGAAACAAAGACGAAGTCCAGAGGGGTGTCGAAGAGGCGCAGCAGGGCAACCAGACCACCCCTAGGCGCGGCCTGGACCTGGCCCGCGCCTAGGGTAGTTCTGGGCCCACCAGGAGCCTCACCGACCTCAATCCTCCACCTATTTATACATCTTCTGGGAAAAACACTGGATACGCGAGCCTCCATCCACGAAAAGTTCCATCGCGACCGCCATCGCAGAACCCATCTCGGGGGGTTCTGAAGCTCTTCCCGGCACCCTACCAGAGGGGGAAATCATCATCGGAGGCATCTACATCGCCATGCCCGCCTCCGAAGTGATGCGTGAGTAGTTCATCCCTTGACTATGGGTCCATAGCAGTAGCTAGATGAATGTCTTCTCCACTTTGTGCTTCATGTATCGATCTTGTGAGCTGCCCTACATGATCAAGATCATCTTTATGTAATCCTATATGTTTGGTTTGCTGGGAAATCCGATGAATATTGTATACTATGTTGAGATTGGTTATATATTCATGTCATATGTTATTTGTGATCTTGCATGCTCTCTGCTGCTAGTAGAAACTCTAGCCAAGTGGACACTTGTGACTCCAAGAGGGGCTATTTATGCTCGATAATAGGTTCATGCCTCTAGTTTTCTAGGAGAGTGACTTAATAACTTCTAAGATTGTAGATGTTCTTCTGCTACTAGGGAAAAAACAACAATGTTTTATCCTAGGGTAATTCAATTGTTTACTTTACACACATTGCTTTAATGCGATAGTCTGTTGCTTGCAACTTTATACTGAAAGGGGTGCAGACGCTAACCTGAAGGTGGATTATTAGTCATAGACGCAGTTGGATTACGGTCTATGTATTATGTTGTAATGCCCATATCAAATCTCATAGTAATCATCTTGTCATGTATTGATCGATATTCTGTCAATTGCCCAGCTGTAATTTGTTCACCCAACATGCTATTTCTTTATTGAGAGACACCTCTAGTGAACTGTGGACCCCGGTCCTATTTCCTTACTGATAAATTCAAATGTAATCATGTTCTGTTTACTTTCTGCAAATATCTCTTTCCATTCGATACGTCTAATCCTTTATGTTCAGCAAACCGGTGAGATTGACAACCTCACTGTAAGTTGGGGCAAAGTACTTTGGTTGTATTGTGTGCAGGTTCCACGTTGTTGCTGACGCCGGTAGTGCGCCCTGCCACTAGTCAGAGAGCAACACCTTCAGAAGTCACGCCTTTCTCCTACTGGTCCATTAAATCTTGGTTTCGTACTGAGGCAATACTTGCTGATGTGCTCATCAAACCTTCCTCTTGGGGTTTCCCAACCGCTTCCACCACTGCCATCACCGGAGAACCATCACTGATGGGTGTCCCGCTGATACGTCTCCGACGTATCGATAATTTCTTATGTTCCATGCCACATTATTGATGATATCTACATGTTTTATGCATACTTTATGTCATATTTATGCGTTTTTCGGAACTAACCTATTGACGAGATGCCGAAGGGCCGATTGCTTGTTTTCTCGCTGTTTTTGGTTTCAGAAATCCTAGTAAGGAAATATTCTCGGAATTGGACGAAATCAACGCCCAGGGTCCTATTTTTGCACGAAGCTTCCAGAGGACCGGAGAGGATACGAAGTGGGGCCACGAGGCGGCCACACACTAGGGCGGCGCGGCCTGGGCCTTGGCCGCGCCGGCCTGTTGTGTGGGGCCCTCGTATGGCCCCTGACCTGCCCTTCCGCCTACTTAAGGTCTCCGTCGCGAAAACCCTATCACGTTCGACGAAACCAGAAAAAACCTTCCAGAGCCGCCGCCATCGCGAAACTCCAATTCGGGGACGAGAGTCTCCGTTCCGGCACCCTCGCCGGACGGGGAATTGCCCCCGAGTCATCTCCACCGCCGTCTCCACCGCCATCTTCACCGCCATCGCCGTCTCCATGATGAGGAGGGAGTAATTCACCCCCGGGCTAAGGGCTCTGCTCGTAGCTATGTGGTTCATCTCTCTCTTTATGTGATCTAGTTGAATATCATCTATGTGCTACTCTAGTGATGTTATTAAAGTAGTCTATTCCTCCCGCACGGTGTAATGGTGATAGTGTGTGCATCGTGTAGTACTTGGCGTGGGTTATGATTGTAATCTCTTGTAGATTATGAAGTTAACTATTGCTATGATAAGTATTGATGTGATCTATGCCTCCTTCATAGTGTGATGGTGACAAGTGTGCATGCTATGTTAGTTCTTGGTGTGATTGTGTTGATCTATCTTGCACTCTAAGGTTATTTAAATATGAACATTGAATATTGTGGAGCTTGTTAACTCCGGCATTGAGGGTTCGTGTAATCCTGCTACGGTTAGTGGTGTTCATCATCCAACAAGAGGGTGTAGAGTAGTCCTATTATGTGATCATTGTTGAGAGTGTCCACTAGTGAAAGCGGGATCCCTAGGCCTTGCTTCCAAGCATCGAATCTCCATTTTTTTACTGTTTTGTTGCATGTTTACTCGCTGCCATATTTTATTCAGATTGCTATTACCACTCATACTCATCCATATTACTTGCATCTCACTATCTCTTGGCCGAACTAGTGCACCTTTACATCTGACAAGTGTATTAGGTGTGTTGGGGACACAAGAGACTTCTTGCTTTGTGGTTGCAGGGTTACTTGAGAGGGATGTCTTTGACCTCTTCCTCCCTGAGATCGATAAACCTTGGGTGATCCACTTAAGGGAAACTTGCCGCTGTTCTACAAACCTCCGCTCTTGGAGGCCCAACACTGTCTACAAGAATAGAAGCTCCCGTAGACATCAAGCTATTTTCTGGCGCCGTTGCCGGGGAGGAAAGGTAAAAGGCTCTCATACTCCGGTCCCAGGTAAGAGTACTTTTCTGGCGCCATTGTGTGAGTGTTCGAAGCTATTTCCTTTAGATCCTGCAATTGAATCTTTTTGTTTCTTGTTTTACACTAGTAAGGCATAATGGAATACAACTATGAGCTTTTTAATTTATTTCCTAAGTTAAGACATGAATTGTGTGATGCGAAAATTGAAGAACCTATGGAGCCTCAATTGCATGCTAGTAGCAATGTTATTAGTATGAACGCAATCACTGCTAATGCTATGGATAAGTCTAAGCTTGGGGAAGCTAGTTTCTGTGATCTTTTTAGTTTCCCATCTTTAGGGGAGAAAATTTGTTCGATGATGCTTTATCTCCCATATGCGATAACTATAATGATGCTTGTCCACCAACCGCAAGTATCGCTTTCAAGATACCCATGAAAATTATTGAACGTGTTATTGATAACCGCTATGAAGGGGATGGAACTGTCCATCCCGGAGATCATTTACTGTTTTTGCATGGATTATGCGGGTTATTCAAGTGTGCAGGTATCTCTATGGATGAAGTGAGGAAGAAGCTATTCTCTTTTTCGCTGTCTGGTAAAGCGGCGCATTGGTATAAATTGTTGAAGAATAGTCATTCTCTTGGTTGGGAGGAAATTGTACCTCTCTTTTATTCTAAATTTTATCCTCCTCATGAAGTGCATATTGATAGGAATTACATTTATAACTTTTATGCTCGTGATGGAGAGAGTATTTCTCAAGCGTGGGGGAGATTGAAGTCACTAATGCTCAAATGTCCCATTCATGAGCTCCCCCTAATGTTATTGTTAACAATTTTTATGCGAGGCTTTCAGGACAACACAAGGACTATCCGGATGCCTCGTTCGTAGGGATCTTTCACAAGCAAGGTGGTTGAAGCTAGGTGGGATCTTCTTGATCGGATTGAGGAGAATGTCGAAGGATGGGAGAACAACAAAGGTGAAGAGTCGGTATAAATTATGATTATGAATGCATTGAAGCTTTTATGGATACTGATAAATTTCGAGATATGAGCGCTACTTATGGTCTTGACTCTCAAGTTGCTGCAAATCTTTATAAAGCCTTTGCTTCTCATTTTGAATTGCCTAAAAATAATTTTGATAAGTATCATGAACCT
>NC_061514.1:355329608-355388702 GCF_022539505.1 Lolium rigidum
CATTTGTGTCCACCATACCTACCTACTACATGGTATTTCTCCGCCATTCCAAAGTAAATTGCTTGAGTGCTACCTTTAAAATTTCCATTCTTTACCTTTGCAATATATAGCTCATGGGACAAATAGCTTAAAAACTATTGTGGTATTGAATATGTACTTATGCACTTTATCTCTTATTAAGTTGCTTGTTGTGCGATAACCATGTTTTCTGGGGACGCCATCAACTCTTTTACCTTTGTTGAATATCATGTGAGTTGCTATGCATGTTCGTCTTGTCTGAAGTAAGGGCGGTTTTCACAATCAAATGGTTTGAGTATGCATACTGTTAGAGAAGAACATTGGGCCGCTAACTAAAGCCATGATTCATGGTGGAAGTTTCAGTTTGGACAGCTGATCCTCAATCTCTTAAGAGAATAATAATTGTTGTTAAATGCTTATGCATTAAAGAGGAGTCAATTATCTGTTGTCTATGTTGTCCCGGTATGGATGTCTAAGTTGAGAATAATCAAAAGCGAGAAATCCAAATGCGAGCTTTCTCCTTAGACCTTTGTACAGGCGGCATAGAGGTACCCCTTTGTGACACTTGGTTGAAACATATGCTATGCAATGATAATCATTGTTAACCCAAGCTAATTAGGACAAGGTGCGAGCACTATTAGTATACTATGCATGAGGCTTGCAACTTGTAAGATATAATTTACATGATACATATGCTTTATTACTACCGTTGACAAAATTGTTTCATGTTTTCAAAACCAAAGCTCTAGCACAAATATACCAATCAATGCTTCCTCTCGCGAAGGGCCCTTTCTTTTACTTTTATGTTGAGTCAGTTCACCTATCTCTCTCCACCTCAAGAAGCAAACACTTGTGTGAACTATGCATTGATTCCTACATACTTGCATATTGCACTTGTTATATTACTTTACATTGACAATATCCATGAGATATACATGTTATAAGTTGAAAGCAACCGCTGAAACTTAATCTTCCTTTGTGTTGCTTTAATACCTTTACTTTGATTTATTGCTTTATGAGTTAACTCTTATGCAAGACTTATTGATGCTTGTCTTGAAAGTACTATTCATGAAAAGTCTTTGCTTTATGATTCATTTGTTTACTCATGTCATTACCATTGTTTTGATCGCTGCATTCATTACATGTGCTTACAATAGTATGATCAAGGTTATGATGGCATGTCACTCCGTAAATTATCTTTGTTATCAGCTTACTCGCTCGGGACGAGCAGGAACTAAGCTTGGGGATGCTGATACGTCTCCGACGTATCGATAATTTCTTATGTTCCATTCCACATTATTGATGATATCTACATGTTTTATGCATACTTTATGTCATATTTATGCGTTTTTCCGAACTAACCTATTGACGAGATGCCGAAGGGCCGCTGTCGTGTTCTCGCTGTTTTTGGTTTCGTAAATCCTAGTAAGGAAATATTCTCGAATTGGACGAAATCAACGCCCGAAGGTCCTATTTTTGCACGAAGCTTCCGGAGGACCGGAGAGGATACGAAGTGGGGCCACGAGGCGGCCACACACTAGGGAGGCGCGGCTCGGGCCTTGGCCGTGCCGGCCTGCTGTGTGGGGCCCTCGTGTGGCCCCCCGACCTGCCCTTCCGCCTACTTAAGGTCTCCGTCGCGAAAACCCTATCACGTTCGACGAAACCGAAAAAACCTTCCGGAGCCGCCGCCATCGCGAAACTCCAATCCGGGGACAGAAGTCTCTGTTCCGCACTCCGCCGGACGGGGAATTGCCCCCGGAGTCATCTCCACCGCCGTCTCCACCGCCATCTTCACCGCCATCGCTGTCTCCATGATGAGGAGGGAGTAATTCACCCCTGGCCGAGGGCTCTCGCCGTAGCTATGTGGTTCATCTCTCTCTTTATGTGATCTAGTTGAATATCATCTATGTGCTACTCTAGTGATGTTATTAAAGTAGTCTATTCCTCCCGTACGGTGTAATGGTGATAGTGTGTGCATCGTGTAGTACTTGGCGTGGGTTATGATTGTAATCTCTTGTAGATTATGAAGTTAACTATTGCTATGATAAGTATTGATGTGATCTATGCCTCCTTCATAGTGTGATGGTGACAAGGTGCATGCTATGTTAGTTCTTGGTGTGATTGTGTTGATATATCTTGCACTCTAAGGTTATTTAAATATGAACATTGAATATTGTGGAGCTTGTTAACTCCGGCATTGAGGGTTCGTGTAATCCTACACAAGCTTAGTGGTGTTCATCATCCAACAAGAGGGTGTAGAGTAGTCCTATTATGTGATCATTGTTGAGAGTGTCCACTAGTGAAAGCGGGATCCCTAGGCCTTGCTTCCAAGCATCGAATCTCCGTTTGTTTACCGTTTTGTTGCATGTTTACTCGCTGCCATATTTTATTCAGATTGCTATTACCACTCATACTCATCCATATTACTTGCATCTTACTATCTCTTCGCCGAACTAGTGCACCTTTACATCTGACAAGTGTATTAGGTGTGTTGGGGACACAAGAGACTTCTTGCTTTGTGGTTGCAGGGTTGCTTGAGAGGGATATCTTTGACCTCTTCCTCCCTGAGATCGATAAACCTTGGGTGATCCACTTAAGGGAAACTTGCTGCTGTTCTACAAACCTCTGCTCTTGGAGGCTCAACACTGTCTACAAGAATAGAAGCTCCCGTAGACATCACCTGCTCAATTGGGGCATAGTCCCAAGGAAATGCTTCCTACCTTCTTCATGCAGGTGGAGAGCCAGGACGTCCTTGCCCTAATGATAATACAAATTTTGACGCTTTTTACTACGGATTTTCCACCACTTATCTCTTGGTTTCATTGGGTTTTTACTGGATTTTGTGTTTCAACTAATGTTAATATCGCAATCTAGACGAAACCTTGCTTTTGAATTATGTATTTCAGGAAACCGTCATTTCCGGAGGATCCGAGGACATTTATGAGCTGATTTCAACGAAATAAAGACATTTCCTTTAGAGGCCAATTTCATAGTGGCGATCCGGGGACTTTAGCGGGAACTCGTACGGGCGGGAGTGACCGTACCGTCCGCCCGTACTGAGAGGTGCCGCCTTCCCCATATCAATGCAAACCCTTTTCGTGAAGGCAACCATACCAGAAACACAAGGCAACAACCACCATTTGCCCCAGAATAGAAGAGATCTGATCTGAAGAAGGAGAAGACCATCCTTGACTCCACCGAAGATCAATCTCATCGAGATCACTACCTCATCCATCACACCCCACTTGTAGTGAGAGAGAGAGATTCATACTTGTAAGATTAGGGATTGAAACCTCTATCCCATCTTGGTTTGTATTTGATTTGATCTTCAACTATTGTCGCTTGCTACGGTAATATCGAGATGAACTCCATTTACTTTGTTATGATATCATTATGTTATTCTCCTCTCATGTGTGAGTAGATACCATTGGCGTGGGAGATGTAGGGGATTGGCGAGATGCGATGTGCCAATTTTATTCCATCTATTTGTGAAATTATGATTAAGATGATTATATATGAGTATGAATGTTTATGTGCACCTAATGTTGTTAGATAATTTAAGGGCCCAGATAGCATGATCTCAAGAACTCATAAACATGAATTTGTGTGATAGTGAATCGGCGACTCACGAGTGACACAACGGATATCAAAGAGGATCTAGCAATACTCGAGGAATCACACGGAACCACCAAACTTAAAGCCTTACTCCGGTTTAACCACCTTAATAGATGCGCTGACCATGGCTTTAGTAACAGGCAGCAGGATTTTGGAGGAAGATGAAATCTACCAAGAGGAGTCTTTCTCTCTTTTGGGTTGCTTGCTTTCTCATATATAAATAGGAAGAATCATATTCACTTATCACATTTATTCCAACACGCACATTCGATGGACAAATGAGATAAAGCCGGTGGTGCTGGGTAGGGTACTGGAATTCGATGTGCTAGGGCTCACCCATGGTTGTCAGCGAAAGCTTAGGCACATCCCGAGGGCCTTGATTCCATGCATGCCGGTTCTACGTCCAACTAGACGTGGAGGAATCGCACACGCTCGTTGTTTCACGGGCATTTATGTAGGGCCTCAAGGAGTGGCTCAAGAGCCCACTGATCTGCAGTCTGGGTGTTTCCGCTTACCGCTTCTACGACGAGTGGGTGCAGGTCGTCTATCACGGTTGCCATATGGTGTTGGGGAGGAACTGGCCGAAGATCGTCCACAAGTACGATCTCCAGTACAACGACATGGTGGATTTCAATATTCGGCCCTTCGTGCTGAAGATGACGGTCTACAGTTGCGTGGGGTTTCCATGGTAATGCCCATGGTTGATGGACTTAGGTTTTAGGGAAAGAGGTGCGTTGGCGAATCTGATGTCTCACTTAACTCCCCACTCCATTCCACTCCCCTTACCACCCAACCCCACTCTTGCACCCATCATTCTCCATGGTCGATGCTCCTCCTCCTTGTCCTTTGCCTCCGCCGCGTCGCCACCTCACCATCTGCCAGATCTCAGCCAAGGAAATTTGGGTGGCGAGGCAACTAGACAAGATCGCAAATGGTGATGTCGACCTAGCTTCATCCTTTAAGCAGTCGTCCCTTGTCTATATGAGGACACGCGCCATGAAGGCGGCACCGATGACTGCGACATCGGCTGCCGCAAATCTCATCGTCACATCATCGTTGGAGGCGGTGGCCAAGCCCTCCACTTCGGCCACGGGGAACGTGTTTGCCTTTGCCAGGATAATCCTTGGCTATTGCGGTGACCCAGCATACCACTGCATGTTGTAGTATACAAGTCGTTGATATGATCTTTGTGAAGGGACTTCTTCACAATTGTCATATCCCTCAGAGTGGTACAACAGAAACATTGCAGGTCATAACACTCCAAATATTATTATTACAAACATTGTCTTAACAAGTTGGTATTCTCACAGGTCCGATGAGAACACCCTAAGATACTACTTAAGTACGATTACAACTCACATATATATGAAAGAGAGCTCAACAACTTATTTAGGTAAGTTCTACATTGCTCGGCTCTATGATACTAGGGTATATCACTACTCCTCCGCCTCATTCTCGTCGGGTCCGTAGACTATCCCATAGTCTAATCCTTCAACTCCTCCGGTCAGATCAGGTTCTTCGTAGACCAGCTCGTAGTCTCCTTCCGGTGCTCCATCGGCGATGGCCTCCACTTCCGTATCACAGTCTAGCAAGGGTGTCGAAAGAAAGTGAGTACAGAGGTACTCAGCAAGTTCAAAAGAGTAAAAGGTGTTTGATGCACTAGCTACGACCGTTGATCAGGAAATCTCAGGTCAATACATGTTTCGTAAACATTTCTTTAAAAGGTTGCTTTTATTCTAAAAACTATGCCCGTCGCTCTTCACGAAGTTGACCAGTAACTTCATGGAGTTCCTTTCCTGCCGCGTTCGCAGCTCCCTTCCCGAACAAGGAGTGACAGCCACAATTTGATACACTCTACAGAGGTGCGTTACTTTTCCCATAAGAGATCTCATCCTTTTTGCCATCCGCAGGACTTGCCCCCGTTCACACTTCCTTTGGTGTGAGGCTAGGAAAGAAGATCCAAGCCCACACCGCCTTTTCCGCGACCCTGCAAACCCACCCTTTTGTCCATCCGTACACCCCCGGTAGACATCTCCCCGTTCATACGGCTTTACCCCCGGTGTACTATGGACAATCCTTCATAGACGGTAGAGCCTCTCATCCACACGGATGGGGATTTTAAAGGATTTCCCAACCTACGGCAGTGTTCTCCCAACACCCCGCCAGACCCTATCAAGTTCGTTGGTGTACAGGAGGGAAAAGATACAGCTGGCTTCCCTAGAGCCATTATAGATCTTATGGTCAACGCGATATGTACGGCGCTAGAATCACTGGACGGCATTGGTAATTACCCCTAGAATAATACAACCCATGCAATGAAACCTCCACCATATCAACACAACCATGGTTCCATTGCCAGCCACATAGTCACATTCATAATTGGAAAAGTAACATTTCATTTGCAATGCAGGAATGGTAAGTATATAGCTTTGCGAAGAATTGATAGAAAATACTCAAGTTGATATGAGCAAGGGTGAACTTACCTGTGGACTGCGAGGTAATGCAGTTCAATGTAGTGGATGGAACCTGGACCTCGGGTTCTGTAAAGAAGCATCATTGTCCAGTAAGGACAATGTTATGAAAATCCAAATAATGCAGTCATGAATGTATTATTTTATGTTGAGTCCCTTACCCCATTATTGTATTAAGATTTAGGGTTGAATTAAGATTTGTGCCTTTGGCAGTAATTTACAATTACTTTTAATTGTAGAAACACTTTCATTTCATAAACAAAGAATTGTTCAAAGTAATACAACTTTACTTTTGCAAAATATTTATTTCAAAAATAATTTGAAATAATAGAGGTTTCTATATATTTTTGGAATAAGAAGAATAGAGTATTTTCCTTTGGAAAATATCTTTCTTCAAAAGGAATGACTTGTTATAATAGAATTTCATTTTGAAATATTTGAAAACAAATATTTAAACTCATTTGAGATTTTTCCTTGATTTTTAAATACAAGGAGATAATCATTTAAAATTCCAAGTTTTAATTTTAAATCCAGGAAATTCCAAAATTTGCATTTGTGTTCTACACTTCATTTCTCATTTTATTCTTGTTAAGAATAATTTATGATTCATAAATCTTATTTTTCTTGATTTTTTAGAGATTCCAATAATTTATTTGGAATTTGGTAAAATTTAGGGTTATTTCAAATGTGAAATTACCAAAATAGCCTTGGCCCAACTAAACTAACTAAATGGGCCCAATTGGGTCGGCCCATTTGGCTGAGCCAAATTCCCCCTGGTGGCCACTGACCACGTCGGCCCACCCACTCATCTATCTCACCTCTCTCGTGACCTAACCCTAACACGCTCAGGCGACTGCGAGGCGATGGCGTCACCGCCATGGCCGCCGCCACGCTCCGGCCAACTCCGGCCTCCCCTGACCTCGCCGCCGATACCACCTGAACCGCCGTGCGACGATCTATCGATCTACCCGCACGGTTTCGCCGATCTCTTCTTCCTCTGTCAGATCGCCACCCTTCTGGATCTCGCGGAGAATCGCCTCCGACGATCTGTGATCTCCGACGAGCTGGGGTCCTCGCCGTCGACGCGAACGTGTGCCTGGGACTGACCTGGCACGGGTGCTATGCTCTCAGCGCCTGTGCCGTCGTCCCCCGGGGTGTTGTGCTATTCGAGGTGTTCGTCGGCGTAACGCCGGCATCCTCCCTGGCTTTGCAGCTGTTATGGCCGCGCGGGCACTGCCTCGCCATGCCGTAGCTTCTGCTTCCAAGCGCGGGAAAGCTCTCCTGCTCCTCCTCCTTCTCCTCTCCTTGTCTGTGCGCCTCCCATGCTACTGTGCTTCTTCTTCCTCTTGCTCCCAGGCCTCCTGATGATCCTATGATCATACAGGCCTTGCTGCTGCTGCCTATTTATCCTATGCCCCCTTACTGCAAGCCCTGACCAATACACCAAGCTCTGGCTACTGGCCAAGTGTGTACTTCTTGTTGTTCATGGTCATTGTTGCTCTCTCACGGCTTCTGCCATGCTATGCCTTGCTATGCCGTGCTCAAAATGCTATACCATGCTACCTAGGCTTACTGGTATGCTTTGCTTGCTTGTCTAGGTATTTTGCTATGCATTACTGTGACACTTGTGATGCCTGTGAGGTGCTTCGTGTCTTCCGTATGATCCAATGATCTATTGGATAAGTAAATCCCGATGGCTAGACTCTCTCGTGTTGCTTGACTTGATCTAATTGATCCATTTGATCAATTAAATGTCGATGGTTGGTTACTCGATGGATTCTTTGGCTAAATGGATGGTTTGCTTACTCGATGTCGCTACTCAAGCATGCTTATGCTACTGTGGGTGTGTGTTGCTGCCTTTCAGTGATGCTACTATATACTTGTGCATGGATTAATTATGTATTCATGCCTGGATGAATTATTTACTGATGAACTGCTTATGCAGTGTTGATTAAATGACTTGCTAAGCATGATTTGATTTTCCATGATTAATTGGGAAACAAATGGAGTCTGAATCCATTACTGGATAGTGATGATTTAATTGTTTGGCTTTACTTTGGATGGTTTTGTGTTTGTTGTGACCTCAGTAGCCTTGCTACTGACTGGTTGCTCACACAATTGACTAAATTTGTTGGCTACTCATCTTTGCTTGCATATTTGGGAATCATAATTAATATGAATGCCAATATGCTTGCGTGTGAAGAAATCTGGGCTTTTCTGATGGTTAATTTGCTTGGGATCTCACTGGATAGTTCTTGGTAGCTGCTATTCCTAGTAATCTATCTACTGGTGCTATCTGTGCATGTGTTCTTGCTGGTTGATGTCTACGCACGCTTCTATTCCTGTAGACAGTGTTGGGCCTCCAAGAGCAGATGTTTGTAGAACAGCAGCAAGTTTCCCTTAAGTGAATCACCCAAGGTTTATCGAACTCAGGGAGTTAGAGGTCAAAGATATCCCTCTCAAGCAACCCTGCAATCACGATACAAGAAGTCTCTTGTGTCCCCAACACACCTAATACACTTGTCAGATGTATAGGTGCACTAGTTCGGCGAAGAGATAGTGAAATACAAGTAATATGGATGATTATGAGTAGTAATAGCAATCTGAAATAAAGATGGCAGCGAGTAAACATGCAACATAATAATAAGTAAATGGAGATTCGATGTTCGGAAATAAGGCCTAGGGATCATACTTTCACTAGTGGACACTCTCAACATTGATCACATAACTGAATAAACAAATACTACTTTCTCTACACTCTCTTGTTGGATGACAAACACCATTCATTGTGTAGGGCTACAAAAGCTCCCTCAAGCCGGAGTTAACAAGCTCCACAACATTCGGTGTTCATATTTAAGTAACCTTAGAGTGCATAATAGACCATTGCAATTATACCGATTACTAACATAGCATGCACACTGTCACCTTCATGCTATGAAAGGGGGAATAGATCGCATCAATACTATCATAGTAATAGTTAACTTCATAATCTACAAGAGATCACAATCATAGCTTATACCAAGTACTACATGATGCACAAACTGTCAACATTACATCATGGAGGAGGAATAGACTACTTTAATAACATCACTAGAGTAGCACATAGATGATATTCAACTAGATCACAAAGCTCATGATCACATAAAGATCACATGGGATAGAGAGATGAACCACATAGCTACGGTACAGCCCTTAGCCTCGGGGGAGAACTACTCCCTCCTCATCATAGGAGTCAGCAGTGTCGATGAAGATGGCGGTGGTGTCGATGGAGATGCCTTCCGGGGGCACTTCCCCGTCCCGCGGCGTGCCGAACAGAGACTTCTGTCCCCCGAATCTTGGCTTCGCGATGGCGGCGGCTCTGGAACTTTTCTCGTATCGTGGCTTATTCGTATAGGGTTTTCGCGACGGAGGCTTTAAGTAGGCGGAAGGGCAGCCTCGGAGGGGACCTGGTGCAGCCACACCATAGGGGGGCGCCCCCCCCCTTGGCCGCGCCGCCTTGTGGGGTGGGGCCCCCTGGCTCCCCTCTGGCTCCTCTTCGGTGCTCTGGAAGCTTCCGAGAAAAATAAGATACTGGGCGTTGATTTCGTCCAATTTCGAGAATATTTCCTTTGTAGGATTTCTGAAACCAAAAACAGCAGAAAACAACAACTGGCTCTTCGGCATCTCGTTAATAGGTTAGTGCCGGAAAATGCGTAAATATGACATAAAGTGTGTATAAAACATGTGAGTATCATCATAAAAGTAGCATGGAACATAAGAAATTATAGATACGTTTGAGACGTATCAAGCATCCCCAAGCTTAGTTCCTACTCGCCCTCGAGTAGGTAAACAATAACAAGGATAATTTCTGAAGTGACATGCTATCATAATCTTGATCAATATTATTGTAAAGCATATTAGATGAATGCAGCGATTCGAAGCAATGGTAAAGACAATGAATAAACAACTGAATCATATAGCAAAGACTTTTCATGAATAATACTTTCAAGACAAGCATCAATAAGTCTTGCATAAGAGTTAACTCATAAAGCAATAAATTCAAAGTAAAGGCATTGAAGCAACACAAAGGAAGATATAAGTTTCAGTAGTTGCTTTCAACTTCAACATGTTTATCTCATGGATAATTGTCAACACAAAGTAATATGATGAATGCAAATAAGCAAGTAAGTAGGAATCAATGCACAGTTAACACAAGTGTTTGCTTCTAAGATAGAAATAAGTAGGTAAACTGACTCAACATAAAAGTAAAAGAATGACCCTTCGCAGAGGGAAGCATGGATTACTATTTTTGTGCTAGAGCTTTTATTTTGAAAACAAGAAACAATTTTGTCAACGGTAGTAATAAAGCATATGTGTTATGTATAAGATATCCTATAAGTTGCAAGCCTCATGCATAGTATACCAATAGTGCCCGCACCTTGTCCTAATTAGTTTGGATTTACATGGATTATCATTGCATAACTTATGTTTCAACCAAGTGTCACAAAGGGGTACCTCTATGCCGCATGTACAAAGGTCTAAGGAGAAAGATCGCATTTGATTTCTCGTTTTTGATTATTCTCAACTTAGACATCCATACCGGGACAACATAGACAACAGATAATGGACTCCTCTTTAATGCATAAGCATTCAACAACATATAATATTCTCATAAGAGATTAAGGATTGATGTCCAAACTGAAACTTCCACCATGATTCATGGCTTTAGTTAGCGGCCCAATGTTCTTCTCTAAAAATATGCATACTCAAACCGTTTGATCATGATAAATCACCCTTACTTCAGACAAGACAAACATGCATAGCAACTCACATGATATTCAACAAAGGTGTAATAGTTGGTGGCGTCCCCAAAAACATGGTTACCGCTCAACAAGCAACTTAGAATAAATAAGATACATAGCTACATATTCTTTACCACAATAGTTTTTAAGGCTATTTTCCCATGAGCTATATATTGCAAAGACAAGGAATGGAATTTTAAAGGTAGCACTCAAGTAATTTACTTTGGAATGGCAGAGAAATACCATGTAGTAGGTAGGTATGGTGGACACAAATGGCATAGTTTTTGGCTCAAGGATTTGGATGCACGAGAAGTATTCCCTCTCAATACAAGGCTAGGCTAGTAAGGTTGTTTGAAGCAAACTCAAGTATAAAACGGTACAGCAAAACTTACATATGAACATGTTGCAAGCATTATAAGACTCTACGTTGTCTCCTTGTTGTTCAAACACCTTAACTAGAAAATATCTAGACTCTAGAGAGACCAATCATGCAAACCAAATTTTAACAAGCTCTATGTAGTTCTTCATTAATAGGTGCAAAGTACATGATGCAAGAGCTTAAACATGATCTATATGAGCACAACAATTGCAAAGTATCAAATTATTCAAGACCATATACCAATTACCACATGAAGCATTTTCTGTTTCCAACCATATAACAATGAACGAAGCAGTTTCAACCTTCGCCATGAACATTAAAAGTAAAGCTAAGAACACCAGTGTTCATATGAACGAGCGGAGCGTGTCTCTCTCCCACACAAGCATGAATTTCTTCAGAGAATGAAAATAACAAAACGAAAATAAAAGCACACAGACGCTCCAAGTAAAGCACATAAGATGTGACGGAATAAAAATAAAGTTTCACTAGAGGTGACCTGATAAGTTGTTGATGAAGAAGGGGATGCCTTGGGCATCCCCAAGCTTAGATGCTTGAGTCTTCTTGAAATATGCAGGGATGAACCACGGGGGCATCCCCAAGCTTAGACTTTTCACTCTTCTTGATCATATTATATCTTCCTCCTCTCTTGACCCTTGAAAACTTCCTCCACACCAAACTTAAAACAAACTCATTAGAGGGTTAGTGCATAATCAAAAATTCACATATTCAGAGGTGACACAATTATTATTAACACTTCTGGACATTACCCAAAGCTACTGAAAGTTAATGGAACAAAGAAATCCATCAAACATAGCAAAACAGGCAATGCGAAATAAAAGGCAGAATCTGTCAAAACAGAACAGTCCGTAAAGACGAATTTTTCTGGGGCACTTAACTTGCTTAGATGAAAATGCTCAAATTGAATGAAAGTTGCGTACATATCTTAGGATCACGCACGTAAATTGGCAGATTTTTCTAAATTACCTACAGAAGGGGCTGCTAAATTTCGTGACAGCAAGAAATTTGTTTCTGCACAGTAATCCAAATCTAGTATCAACCTTACTATCAAAGACTTTACTTGGCACAACAATGCAATAAAATAAAGATAAGGAGAGTTTGCTACAGTAGTAACAACTTCCAAGACACAACAAAACAGTAGTAAAATAAAAACATGGGTTATCTCCCAAGAAGTGCTTTCTTTATAGCCATTAAGATGGGCTCAACAATTTTAATGATGCTCACATAAGGATGAGAGTTGAAGCAAAAGAGAACATCAAAAGCAAATAAGAAACACTTTTAAGTCTAACCCACTTCCTATGAAAAGGAGTCTTGTACACAAATAAATTCATGTAGAACAAAGTGACAAGTATAGGAAGATAAAACACAAGTAACTTCAAAATTTTCAGCATATAGAGAGGTGTTTTAGTACCATGAAAATTTCTACAACCATATTTTCCTCTCTCATAATAATTTCCAATCAACAATATAACTATCACATAAAGCATTCTTATCATGAGTCTCATGCATAAAATAATTACTACTCCCAACATAAGCATAGTCATTCTTATTAATTGTAGTGGGAGCAAATTCAACAAAGTAGCTATCATTATTATTCTCATCATCAAATATAGGAGGCATAGTATAATCATAATAAACTTTATCCTCCATAGTAGGTGGCACCAAAATACCACTATCATTATAATCATCATAAATGGGAGGCAAAGTATCATCAAAGTAAATTTTCTCCATGCTTGGGGGACTAAAAATATCATGCTCATCAAAACCAGATTCCCCAAGCTTAAATTCTTCCATAGCATTAGCAATAATAGTGTTCAAAGAGTTCATGCTAATAACATTGCTATTTTGCAAACAAAGTTCCATGGGTTTTTTAATTCTTTCTTCAAACACATCATGTCCTAATTCAATATAAAGTTCATAAAGATCTCTAATTTTGTTGTTGTTTTCCATTAAGCCTAACTAGTGAAAATAAAAACAAGAAACAAAAAGATGCAATTGCAGGATCTAAAGGAAATAGCTTCGAGCACTCACACACCGGCAACAGTGCTAGGAAATAGCTTAGTAGTCGGAGGATGTGAATACCTTTTACCTTACCTCCCCGGCAACGGCGCCAGAAAATAGCTTGATGTCTACGCACGCTTCTATTCCTGTAGACAGTGTTGGGCCTCCAAGAGCAGAGGTTTGTAGAACAGCGGCAAGTTTCCCTTAAGTGAATCACCCAAGATTTATCGAACTCAGGGAGGTAGAGGTCAAAGATATCCCTCTCAACCAACCCTGTAATCACGATACAATAAGTCTCTTGTGTCCCCAACACACCTAATACACTTGTCAGATGTATAGGTGCACTAGTTCGGCGAAGAGATAGTGAAATACAAGTAATATGGATGATTATGAGTAGTAATAGCAATCTGAAATAAAGATGGCAGCGAGTAACCATGCAACAGAACAATAAGTAAACGGAGATTCAATGTTCGGAAATAAGGCCTAGGGATCATACTTTCACTAGTGGACACTCTCAACATTGATCACATAACTGAATAAACAAATACTACTTTCTCTACACTCTCTTGTTGGATGACAAACACCATTCATTGTGTAGGGCTACGAGAGCTCCCTCAAGCCGGAGTTAACAAGCTCCACAACATTCGGTGTTCATATTTAAGTAACCTTAGAGTGCATAATAGACCATTGCAATTATACCGAGTACTAACATAGCATGCACACTGTCACCTTCATGCTATGAAAGGGGGAATAGATCACATTAATACTATCATAGTAATAGTTAACTTCATAATCTACAAGAGATCACAATCATAGCTTATACCAAGTACTACATGATGCACACACTGTCAACATTACATCATGGAGGAGGAATAGACTACTTTAATAACATCACTAGAGTAGCACATAGATGATATTCAACTAGATCACAAAGCTCATGATCACATAAAGATCACATGGGAGAGAGAGATGAACCACATAGCTACGGTACAACCCTTAGCCTCGGGGGAGAACTACTCCCTCCTCATCATAGGAGTCAGCAGCGTCGATGAAGATGGCGGTGGTGTCGATGGTGATGCCTTCCGGGGGCACTTCCCCGTCCCGGCGGCGTGCCGGAACAGAGACTTCTGTCCCCCGAATCTTGGCTTCGCGATGGCGGCGGCTCTGGAACTTTTCTCGTATCGTGGCTTATTCGTATAGGGTTTTCGCGACGGAGGCTTTAAGTAGGCGGAAGGGCAGCCTCGAAGGGGACCTGGTGCAGCCACACCATAGGGGGCGCCCCCCCTTGGCCGCGCCGCCTTGTGGGGTGGGGCCCCCTGGCTCCCCTCTGGCTCCTCTTCGGTGCTCTGGAAGCTTCCGGAAAAAATAAGATACTGGCCGTTGATTTCGTCCAATTCCGAGAATATTTCCTTTGTAGGATTTCTGAAACCAAAAACAGCAGAAAACAACAACTGGCTCTTCGGCATCTCGTTAATAGGTTAGTGCCGGAAAATGCGTAAATATGACATAAAGTGTGTATAAAACATGTGAGTATCATCATAAAAGTAGCATGGAACATAAGAAATTATAGATACGTTTGAGACGTATCACTGGTGTGTGCATATGTGCCTGTATTCTAGCTTATGTGCACAAGATCTGTATCTGGATGGTTCTAGTGTTAGTGGTTTCCTCTTCTGCCAGTGATCCTTGGTGAAAACCAAGTGATGATCACCCTTGAGCATCTTCTCATACCCCATAACATGTGTCATGCATGAATAATGGATTGGATCCACTTGATCCAGTCCAGGAACTTGGTATACCTTGTTCCAGCTCCTAGAAAGAGATTTTGTGTTGATGCAGACTTCTGATTGGTTTGGTCACAGCCCTTCACCTCCAGTTCTTGGTTGATCTCCTTAGGTCACCATGTTTCTCTGGTTGATTGATAATTTTGGATGGATGGTTAGTTCTGTGAAGTTTGTGTTGTTCTTGAGCAAGAACAGGATGAACTCTATCCTATCTTTCCCTCTGGTTTCCTGGTGAATGCTTATCTGGTCGACTGTGCATGATTTCTAGGGTTTGTGCCTCTTTTATACTCTGGTTACTTCTCCTCTAGCCATGCCACACAAGCCTGGCTTGTTTTGATGACTAAGCTATGCATGCCTTGCTGTTGCTTGCACAGCACACATGAGCAGTGTGCTCATTGATGGCGTGTAACTCACACGTTCGTTGGGAACCCCAAGAGGAAGGTATGATGCGCACAGCAGCAAGTTTTCCCTCAGAAAGAAACCAAGGTTTATCGAACCAGGAGGAGCCAAGAAGCACGTTGAAGGTTGATGGCGGCAGGATGTAGTGCGGCGCAACACCAGAGATTCCGGCGCCAACGTGGAACCTGCACAACACAACCAAAGTACTTTGCCCCAACGAAATAGTGAGGTTGTCAATCTCACCGGCTTGCTGTAACAAAGGATTAGATGTATAGTGTGGATGATGATTGTTTGCAGAGAACAGTAAAGAACAAGTATTGCAGCAGATTTGTATTTCAAGTATAAAAGAATGGACCGGGATCCACAGCTCACTAGAGGTGTCTCTCCCATAAGATAGCATGTTGGGTGAACAAATTACGATCGGGCAATTGACAAATAGAGAGGGCATAACAATGCACATACATGACATGATGAATATTGTGAGATTTAATTGGGCATTACGACAAAGTACATAGACCGCTATCCAGAATGCATCTATGCCTAAAAAGTCCACCTTCAGGTTATCATCCGAACCCCTTCCAGTATTAAGTTGTAAAACAACAGACAATTGCATTAAGTATGGTGCGTAATGTAATCAATAACTACATCCTCGGACATAGCATCAATGTTTTATCCCTAGTGGCAACAGTACATCCACAACCTTAGAACTTTCCGTCACTCGTCCTGCATTTAATGGAGGCATGAACCCACTATTGAGCATAAATACTCCCTCTTGGAGTTAAGAGCAAAAACTTGGCCGAGCCTCTACTAATAACGGAGAGCATGCAAGATCATAAACAACACATAGGTAATAGATTGATAATCAACATAACATAGTATTCTCTATCCATCGGATCCCGACAAACACAACATATAGAATTACAGATAGATGATCTTGATCATGTTAGGCAGCTCACAAGATCCGACAATGAAGCACATGAGGAGAAGACAACCATCTAGCTACTGCTATGGACCCATAGTCCAGGGGTGAACTACTCACTCATCACTCCGGAGGCGACCATGGCGGTGAAGAGTCCTCCGGGAGATGAATCTCCTCTCCGGCAGGGTGCCGGAGGTGATCTCCAGAATCCCCCGAGATGGGATTGGCGGCGGCGGCGTCTCGGGAAGGTTTTCCGTATCGTGGCTCTCGGTATCGGGGGTTTCGCGACGAAGACCTTAAGTAGGCGGAAGGGCGGAGTCGGAGGGGTCACGGGGGCCCCACACAGCGAGGGCCGCACGGGCCCCTCTCGGGCCGCGCCGCCCTAGTGTGGCGGCGCCCCGTGGCCCCACTTCGTCTTCTCTTCGGTCTTCCGGAAGCTTCGTGGCAAAATAGGCCCCCGGGCATTGATTTCGTCCAATTCCGAGAATATTTCCTTTGTAGGATTTCTGAAACCAAAAACAACGAGAAAACAAGAATCGGCTCTTCGGCATCTCGTTAATAGGTTAGTGCCGGAAAATGCATAAACACGACATATAATGTGTATAAAACATGTAGATATCATCAATAATGTGGCATGGAACATAAGAAATTATCGATACGTCGGAGACGTATCAGCATCCCCAAGCTTAGTTCTCGCTCGTCCCGAGCGGTAAACGATAACAAAGATAATTTCGGAGTGACATGCCATCATAACCTTGATCATACTATTGTAAACATATGTAATGAATGCAGCGATCAAAACAATGGTAATGACATGAGTAAACAAATGAATCATAAAGCAAAGACTTTTCATGAATAGTACTTAAAGACAAGCATCAATAAGTCTTGCATAAGAGTTAACTCATAAAGCAATAAATCAAAGTAAAGGTATTGAAGCAACACAAAGGAAGATTAAGTTTCAGCGGTTGCTTTCAACTTATAACATGTGTATCTCATGGATAATTGTCAACATAGAGTAATATAACAAGTGCAATATGCAAGTATGTAGGAATCAATGCACAGTTCACACAAGTGTTTGCTTCTTGAGGTGGAGAGAAATAGGTGAACCGACTCAACATAAAAGTAAAAGAAAGGTCCTTCAAAGAGGAAAGCATCGATTGCTATATTTGTGCTAGAGCTTTTATTTTGAAAACAAGAAACAATTTTGTCAACGGTAGTAATAAAGCATATGTATCATGTAAATTATATCTTACAAGTTGCAAGCCTCATGCATAGTATACTAATAGTGCCCGCACCTTGTCCTAATTAGCTTGGACTACCGGATCATCGCAATACACATGTTTTAACCAAGTGTCACAAAGGGGTACCTCTATGCCGCCTGTACAAAGGTCTAAGGAGAAAGCTCGCATTTTGGATTTCTCGCTTTTGATTATTCTCAACTTAGACATCCATACCGTGACAACATAGACAACAGATAATGGACTCCTCTTTAATGCATAAGCATGTAGCAACAATTAGTGTTCTCATATGATATTGAGGATATATGTCCAAAACTGAAACTTCCACCATGATTCATGGCTTTAGTTAGCGGCCCAATGTTCTTCTCTAACAATATGCATGCTCCAACCATTAAGGTGGTAGATCTCTCTAACTTCAGACAAGACGGACATGCATAGCAACTCACATGATATTCAACAAAGAATAGTTGATGGCGTCCCAGAAACATGGTTATCGCACAACAAGCAACTTAATAAGAGATAAAGTGCATAAGTACATATTCAATACCACAATAGTTTTTAAGCTATTTGTCCCATGAGCTATATATTGTAAAGGTGAAGGATAGCAATTTTAAAGGTAGCACTCAAGCAATTTACTTTGGAATGGCGGAGAAATACCATGTAGTAGGTAGGTATGGTGGACACAAATGGCATAGTGGTTGGCTCAAGGATTTTGGATGCATGAGAAGTATTCCCTCTCGATACAAGTTTTAGGTTAGCAAGGTTATTTGAAACAAACACAAGGATGAACCGGTGCAGCAAAACTTACATAAAAGACATATTATAAACATTATAAGACTCTACACCGTCTTCCTTGTTGTTCAAAACTCAATACTAGATATTATCTAGACTTTAGAGAGACCAAATATGCAAACCAAATTTAGCAAGCTCTAGGTGTTTCTTCATTAATGGGTGCAAAGTATATGATGCAAGAGCTTAAACATGAGCACAACAATTGCCAAGTATCAAATTATTCAAGACATTTTAGAGTTACTACATGTAGCATTTCCCGATTCCAACCATATAACAATTTAACGAAGAAGATTCAACCTTCGCCATGAATACTATGAGTAAAGCCTAAGGACATATTTGTCCATATGCAACAGCGGAGCGTGTCTCTCTTCCACACAATGAATGCTAGGATCCATTTTATTCAAACAAAACAAAAACAAAAACAAACCGACGCTCCAAGCAAAGTACATAAGATGTGACGGAATAAAAATATAGTTTCGGGGAGGAACCCGATAATGTTGTCGATGAAGAAGGGGATGCCTTGGGCATCCCCAAGCTTAGACGCTTGAGTCTTCTTAGAATATGCAGGGGTGAACCACCGGGGCATCCCCAAGCTTAGAGCTTTCACTCTCCTTGATCATATTGCATCATTCTCCTCTCTTGATCCTTGAAAACTTCCTCCACACCAAACTCGAAACAACTCATTAGAGGGTTAGTGGACAATAAAAATTAACATGTTCAGAGGTGACACAATCATTCTTAACACTTCTGGACATTGCATAAAGCTACTGGACATTAATGGATCAAAGAAATTCATCCAACATAGCAAAAGAGGCTATGCGAAATAAAAGGCAGAATCTGTCAAAACAGAACAGTCCGTAAAGATGGATTTTATCGAGGCACCAGACTTGCTCAAATGAAAATGCCCAAATTGAATGAAAGTTGCGTACATATCTGAGGATCACGCACGTAAATTGGCATATTTTTCTGTGCTACCTACAGGGAGGCAGGTCGAAATTCGTGACAGCAAAGAAATCTGTAACTGCGCAGTAATCCAAATCTAGTATGAACCTTACTATCAAAGACTTTACTTGGCATAACAAAACACAAAACTAAGATAAGGAGAGGTTGCTACAGTAGTAAATAACTTCCAAGACTCAAATATAAAACAAAATTATTGTAGTAAAAACATGGGTTGTCTCCCATAAGCGCTTTTCTTTAACGCCTTTCAGCTAGGCGCAGAAAGTGTGTATCAAGTATTATCGAGAGATGAAGCATCGGCATTACCTTGGGTTTTACCCTTACCTTTCTTGTTCTTTTTCTTACTCTTTGGCTTAGGGAATATATGTCTACCCCCGGGTGTAGAGGTGAATTTTAGGGTACCTTCTCCCATATCTATGACTGCTCCCAATAGTTTCAAGCGAGGATCTTCCGAGTGTGATTTGTCCCGTTCCTGCACATTCAATAACAAGATAATCAATGGATATTGTTCTCCCAAGAATGGTTGTATGCACACCCGCAGCTATTCCTTTAGGAATTACAACAGAGTTATCAATAAGAGTTATTCCTTCTCCCCCTTCAGCGAATTCCCAAAGTTTCAAAGATTTATGAATACTCTTAGGCATTAGGCAAAATTCAGTCATAATATCACAATTAGCATGAAGAGTTTGATCACCTATAACAATTTTAATAGTAGGATCCCATAATGAAGGTTCAGAGTTCAATAAAACTTGATCAAGACGGTTACGAACATATCCATAATTTTCATTCAAGCGAGATGCACTTGTCTCAAGAGTGTTTAATCTATTATAAATGCTAATAAGAGCTGAAGCAAAGTTATTAGCTGAATCATGTGATGCAACCAACTTCTTTATGGCATTAAAATCTTGATCCCCATTGCAATGAAGGAAATCTCCTCCCACTATAGCATCCAAGGCATATCTATAGCGAATCATAAGACCAAAATAAAAATTACTAAGGAGCAAACTTAGAGTCATTTGAGGTTCAGTTTTACGATAAGAAGTAAAAATTCTGGACCAAGCATCTTTAAAACTCTCCTCATCCCCTTGTTTAAAAGTGAAGACTAATTCCTCAGGTGAAGAAGTAACAAGTGCAGAACTAGACATGGTAACAAAAGTAAAATGCAAATAACTAATTTTTTTTTGTGTTTTTGATATAGAGTGCAAGACAGTAAATAAAGTAAAGCTAGCAACTAATTTTTTTGTGTTTTGATATAATGCAGCAAACAAAGTAGTAAATAAAATAAAGCAAGACAAAACAAAGTAAAGAGATTGGATTGTGGAGACTCCCCTTGCAGCGTGTCTTGATCTCCCCGGCAACGGCGCCAGAAAATATGCTTGATGGCGTGTAACTCACACGTTCGTTGGGAACCCCAAGAGGAAGGTATGATGCGCACAGCAGCAAGTTTTCCCTCAGAAAGAAACCAAGGTTTATCGAACCAGGAGGAGCCAAGTAGCACGTTGAAGGTTGATGGCGGCGGGATGTAGTGCGGCGCAACACCAGAGATTCCGGCGCCAACGTGGAACCTGCACAACACAACCAAAGTACTTTTCCCCAACGAAACAGTGAGGTTGTCAATTGTGATGACCCAGCGTACCACTGCATGGTGTAGTACACAAGTCGTTGACATAACACAAGTGAAACACCGTTCCACCCATATTACATCTCTCAGAGTGGTACAACAGAAACATATGCGAGTCCAAGGTATGTCTATAGAAGTACACACGAACAGTTTACATAAGATCCACACAACCTCCTACTTTACGAGTGAGGTAAAACTTCAAATAAAGCTCCAGAAGAACGACTCGTAATCTATCTTATTGCTAACTCAAGTTCAAGAGCTACTTGGCTTGCTATAGAAATCTAGCTACTTAGGTGCTATGATTAGGGAAAGGTTCCCTTCTATTACTAGTCTAGGTTTCCATAATAACTGATGCAGGAGTTGACTCCATTGACTTCTTTGATTGGATTCTTCATCTTGTTGCAATTGATTCCTTTGTCTTCGAGTTCCACGGTAGTTTCTCCTTCGGTGCATTGCTCTAAGAAGGGGGTTCAAACGAGATAGAATGAGTACGAGCGTACTCAGCAAGTTCATATTAGGAAATATGTGTATCATGCACTAGCTACAGCCATAGACCAGAAAGTCATAGGCCAATGCAAGTTTTCATAAACATTTCTTCAAAAGGTTTATTTTATTCTGAAAACTATGCCCGTCAGTCTTCACGGAGTTGACTAGAACTTCATGGAGTTCCTTTCTGCCGCGTTCGCAGTTCCCTTCCCGAACGAGGAGTGACAGCCACAATTTGATACCCTCTGCAGAGGTGCGTTACTTTTCCCATAAGAGACCTTATCCTTGTTGCCAACCGGGCGTTAACTTTCCCGTCCACACTTCCTTGGTGTGAGGCCGGGTGTAAGATCCAAGTCCACACCGCCTTCTCCGCGACCTCGCTGACCCACCCTTTTGTAAGTCTGTCCTCTCCTATATCTATGGGTAGACCGACCCAGGCCTTTGTTCTCACCTTTACCAATAAGGTAGACCGTTCCGAACAATTAATATGCCCTGTCCTATACACCATAGATAGACCGATCCGGACAACCCTTACAATCCTTCATAGACCAATAATAAGTCTACCCTCTCCCGTATCTAATGGTAGACCGTGCAGGACCACATGTCCCCACCTTTACCAAAGATAGACCGATCCGGGCAACCCTTATCACCGGTCCGTTGGCATGCGAGAGGGAAAAGATACAGCTGACTTCCCAGAGCCATTATAGATCTTATGGTTAACGCGATATGTACGGCGCTAGAATCACCTGGACGGCATTGGTGCTTAGTCCTATATGAATAGTACCCGTGCAATGGAACCTCCACCAATCAACACATACCATGGTTCCATTGCCCACCACATAGTCATATTCATAATTGTAAAAATAATACTTTGCTTTTCAATGCATGAGTGATAAGTATAGTACTTTGCATATAGTTTGATAAAAATAATCAAATGACATGAGCAAGCGATGAACTTGCCTTTCTTGATCTGCAAGATTATGCGGGCAAAAGCTTCGATACGTGACAACTCCAAATGCTGAAATACCATCATCGTCCGGTAAGGACAATGTTTAAAGAACTGGCAAAGATGCTATAATGCATAGTATGAGATGCAATCGTCCCGAGCGTAACCTAACCTCGATGATTTAGGATGTATGAGTTGTAAAGATTTCTTTAGGGTTGGTTGCACTTTTAGAATGGTTCTCAAACAAGGTTCTTATTAGGGTTTGGTTATATTAGCATCATAACCAAGTGATATAAGACATTATAACAATCATACATAAAGAATAGTAGTGGAATAATATGTGAAGAATAGTTGTCAATTTTAAGTTCTACAGGACATGGTTGATGATTACTTATATTATACTTCAAAAGAATAACTTTTGAAGAACATGTTGTTAAAGAAATATTTAGTATTTCAAAGAAGGATTAGGCTTCTAAGGTTTGATTGACATTTGTACTTCAAAAGAATAACTTTTGAAGAACAGGTTAAATAGGAATATGAACTATTATATATAGGTGCTATGGCTTCTAGGGTTTACTATTGGATTCATTTAGTTTTACTAATAGGAACTAGTTGGTTCTTAACTTGGGTTGGTTCTATATACAACAAGTATTGACAGGTTTATTACTATGGGTGATTATGGTATCATATCAAAGGATGATGGTCAAGATGGTTCTATAAATTAGCTATTAGGTTTACTATGGTTTCACTATTTCTTCACTAAGTAATCTTTAACTGCTTCTAATCTAAGTGACTTATCATTTCCTAAGTAGGGTTTAGTTGATTAGGAGCATGTGATGTGATTTGCTACACAAGGTTGGTATTAGGATTTATCATCATGGTTTAACTAGGGTTTGATGGTTGAGGTTGATCCTCATGGTATGGTATATAGGAGTTGTGATCAATGGTACTAATTCAATTAACAAGTTAGGGTTTCTACCTAGGTGACATTAGTGGATCATATAGGTTTTAATTAAGAATAGGAACATGAAATGATAATCTCATGTGACTTGGTTTTATGCTAGTTGATCATAAGCATGCATTCAATTGTTGCTAATTAGGGTTCTATATGTCAAGTAAATCTCCCATGATCATATGTGACAAATATCTAGGGTTTTATATGTATGGGTAAAGTGGATATGATCACATGGGCTAAACCCCTAGGGTTTTAGGATTGCAACTATTAAGGATGAACACATGAAATAATGAAATCAAAGTCTTACTAAATTGAAACTAGGGTTTCTAAATTATGGTACAACTCCTAAAATGATGATTGGTAATAGAGTTGTGGTTACTAATTACTTTGAATCAAAATTAGTAATGGTTTGACATTTTATTAATCTTCACAAGATTTAATAATTAGAGTACTCCTATTTTGGTTTAATTAAGAATCAGGGTTTAATAATTGTTATTAGGGTTTAAAATAATCAACTTGTTAACTAAAGATGTTTAAGTAAATAAGTTTTGATTTACCAAAATAATATTGGCTTATAATCTTTTCTTGAGGTTTTACTATTTAAGAAAATAGTAAATGGTAATTTGCAAATTAGGGTTTATGAATTACCACTAATAATTAAGTAAATGTAAATATGATAAATAAAATTGATCTTAACATTTTACTTAGTTACTGAATAGTTAAAATTTAATTTGGAAACTTCACTAATTATTGAATTCAAATTGTATTTTAAATAAATGAAATGGCATAATTAATAAGGTTAAAAATAAGTGAAATTTTATTTTGACACACATTTTTGTTTTATATTTTATTTGAATAGAGTTTATTTTTGTGAGCATTTTGATATATTATTCATAATTTTCTGAGTTGAAATGATTTTTCTATCATTTTACAAAGTTTCAGCAATTTACTGGTTTTTAAATTAAATCCAAAACACTAAACATACCCGGACAGGACTACCCATGGCCACTGACTGGTGGGTCAAGTGCCAGGTCACGTGCCACGAGGGCACGACCGAGTCAAAATATTTGACTGGTGCAGGGGCACAACTCCGGCGAGTTGACTCCCGACGACGGCGACGGTGAAGAGGTGGCGGTCTCCGGAAGCTTCTAGGCGGCAAGGATGTTCTCGTCCGCGGATAAGCTCGGACGCGAATCGAGTTGGGCGCGGTTCCGAGAGGTGCTGGCGACGTCCGGGGCATGCTTATCGACGACGAGAGCGGTGCCTCGCGGCTTCGCCGCGCTGTCGACGCCGGGGAAGACGACGGTGCTTCTTTTCTTCTCTCGCACGAATTTTAAAGCAATCGAAACGGTAAGTGGTTTTGGGCTGGGCTGATACTGGGCTTGGTTGGCCTGCTTCGGCTGGTGCGGTACTGGGCTGCTGCGGTACTGCTCGGCCTGCCAGGTAAGTTTCCCTCTCTTTCTCTTTTCAAACTTTCTGTTTTTATTTTCTGGTTTGAATTTGCTATTTGAATTCAAATTGATTTCTGGTTTCTTTTGCAGGTTCTAAATTATTTGAATATCAAAACAATTTGATAATGTTTCTCACTGTATTGTTTTGTTTTTAAATAACCATTTTATAATTGATTCATTTTATGTTCTCATGAGACACAACTCAAAATTTAAAATAGGTATAGATTTAGGGTTCATCTCAATTGCCTTTTAAATTTAGGAATCAATTCTGTTTTAAAGGATTTGAAATGGAGAACATGTGAAGGTGAACATATTCTATTGTGCTAGTGCTTATTCATAGTGATTACTCACATATAATTTAATTATGGGGTTTAACAAATGGTAAAGGAAATGGAATTGGTTCATGATTTTATGTGGAGAATTATTCCTAAGGTTTTAAGAAGATGGTTAAGAAAGTTCTATAATCACTAATCTGGTTTTAGTAAACTTTAGCTTGAACTAATTAAGATGGATCCTATGTTTATAAGTAGTAATGCATTTTCTAATGATGGTTTAATTTATAGAACACTACTTCATTTGGTCTACTAAGATGGAAAGGTAGGGTTTAATATTTTATGTGAACTGATTCCTAGGTGAAAGGTTTAGGGTTTTGGTGATGCTTCACTAATTGAAGTATTAACTAGGCATGAGGCATGGCAGGGTTTAACTACTAGTGATATACTTATTATTTTATGTGATGGATGATATCTATTAATCATATGGGGTTAACTTATCATTTATATCTACCAGGTATAATCATGCATTAGACAAGATCCACTCATTCCTCACTAATCCCTCTTTAATATTTCTCTCATCACACTCATCCTAGATTCTTAGGGTTTATAATTAATACCAAGTTGTGATGGTTATAGAATTGGTTTGCTAAGGTATTGTTATTGGAATAGGATTCTCACTTCCAAGATTATATATTGACTTGAACAACTAGGATTAGTACTTCTCTAATATTTTTGTAGGAACATGGCTATGGTTAGTATTATAACTTATCTCACTTCTCAATGTCTTGGAATATCCTAAGGTCCTACTCAAGAGATGATGATATGATCCTCTAAATAGATGGTTTGCCTAGGAATTCTACCTTGGTATCTTCCGTAGCTTGTTCTTCATGAAATTTGATAAACCTGCATCTTGTGGTATGCCTCCACCTCCTAGCTTCTTCATCTTGATCCTAGCTAATTCACATGGAGTGGCTCTATGTGTTTGTGCCCATGTATCATGGTACTTGATGAGCAAATGGATGAAGGGTGTGGCTCTATTTATAGGCTTGGGCAAGCTCTAGTATCATGACACATAGGTGGTGACTCTTGTGTTGGTTTGATGAGTAAGGTGCTTGGTTGTCATGCCCTCATCCATAGCAATCCTTTGAGCATGAGGTGGCAAAGCTTGGAAAGCAAGTCATGTAGATATTTTCATCCCACATGGCAAGATCATTATCCTCTCATATGATTTATTCTTGGATAGCCAAGTGGCATTTGCTACTAAATATCTTGTGGATGGTTTTATTATTGTGGATGAGTCACTATATCATATTTGATTTGATTTATATTATAATATTGGTCAAAAGGTCAAAGTTGAGGGTTATTCCTCAAATTTGGATAGTTGGATTTGATTTCACCAAGGCATGATCATATGAGTTTCAAAATACTCATAGTTAATTTTATTCAAATAGTTTGAACTATAATTCGTAATGTAAACGGATTTAGTTTTATGATATTCCATGTATTTAATAAGTTATAATTTCAATAAGAATGTGTGGCTTTTATGCACTTTAGACCCCGTGGTTTACCTTATTTATAAGTGAATTAAATTACACACAAATGTAGTTGCTAACTTTTAAGTATTAATAAGTTAGGGTTTGATTCTTAAAGAATGTGTTGTGGTAAATATAATTCCATTTGATCTAATCCATAGATCAAATCACCTCAACCCAAAACAAGGTTTTAACAAAGATCACAGTGAAGTTTATAGCGCTTGACTTGATGATCTACTTCAATTCCAGCAAGTCAAGTGAAACTTCAGTTAATGTGGTAAGTTTTATTTGAAAGCGCGAAAATTCCCGGATTTTCTATGCATGAATGCAATGCACACTTTGGTGTTCTCTCATTTTATTGCCTCTAAACCTGGGATATTACAGCCTCTCCCCCTTAAACTGAACTTCGTCCCGAAGTTCGAACGCTCTCATGTTTCGGAATGTTGAAATGTCTTGAACAGATCACCATCCTTCAACTCCATGGTGATCATATTAGATATAATTGAATATATCCCTTGTCTAGATCCTTCCTGGAGTCTTTTGATGTCTGACACTGATACTTTCTTCAATTCTATAATTTCTTCCAACACTCTAAGCTTATAGGCTTACTCTTCAAAGATTCTTGGATTAGGACATCTTATTGTGTTAGTGGACTTTACTAATGGTTGTGGTGACATCTTCCTATTTGAGTACTCAAAGCTTGGTTCTATCAACCGCACTAATCCAATTGCGATGTAATATGGCACTATGGTGTACCAAATGCGATGTCCAAACCTTAAGTCTAAAGATTTATTTAAGGTAGAGTATTGTTTTCCCTTACTACCATAATGAAAGTAATGGTACTTAGTAAGGTATTTACAATAGGCATGGTCCTGGTGGTTTATTCCTACGAATGGATTAGACTCATTTAGTCCATCTAATCATGGCTTCTAGTTTATACTAGTTATCTTCCTTTTGGTTTCTTTAGGTTCCATGAAAGGAATCTTTCTAATAATCATTAGTGTTGGTATGGTCAAACCCTTCGATCTTTTGTTTTCTTAGGCTTTGATTGTCCTCCGATATCTTCTTCATCCATCTTCATTTTCTAATACTTACTTAAGTTCTCTTGGTTTTGAGTAATTACAATTACCCACTTAAGTTAAGGTCTAACCCTTACTTCTTCGAGATATAAACCTCGGCTTCTGGTCTGACAATCTCCTGAGAGTACTTTTATATGGGTACTTCCCAACAACCTTATAAAAATAAGATCGGACTTTCTCTCAGTTTAGACCTTTTTCTCCGTCTATCATACTCCAAATCATATTTTAATACTTCTCCTTCAACCTTCCTCTCCCCCTTGGAGTTTACTAATGATCTTTAAACTTCCTTTCTTCTAATCATTAAACTCCAAGGTTAGAAGTTTAGTCTTGGTCTAACTTGTAGTTTGTACTTTTCTAGAGTCTCACGAAGAATTCTTTGTGGTGTATCCACTCAGTTGTGGGTATCCATTATGAATCCTCCAATTAAAACAAAAATTTACCAGCTACGAGATACCAGCTGTGAAATACTAGCTGCGGAATCCCTTTTCTTTTAGGTAAAGAAATGTTCAGGCTGTGGCTATCTGGTACCAGCTGCAGACTACCTAGTACCGGATGTAGCTTATTGGATACCAGCTGTGGCTATGTTGTGGTTGTCAATATCTACCTACCAGCTGTGGCTACTTACATAGCTTTAGTTAAGATATACCTCACTTAACATTCTTTCTCTTCATGGTTATCCTATATCAGCTGCGATCTTATCATACCAGCTATGACTTCACTTGTCTATTTTCCTTCTTCCAGGGTTTGTTTTGCAAGAAACCACTTGTTGACACTATGAAAATAGTATTGTAAGTGACTTCGCTTGCATTCCCTTCTTCCATAATGAATACGGATCCACTTCTACTACTCCATATTCACTATTTTTCTCACTTTTATGGTACTTCCATGTTGAAATACTCCTTGATTAAGGAAAAAGTGAGTTTGATTGGTCCTTCCTTTAGAGAATTGTGGTTACTTCCCACAATTTTACTTCCTTCTTTAAGTGAACCTTCATCTTGTCTTCAAAATCTTGAGAATTCGTCACTTCCTTACACGAATACCTTTACCCTCTAGACCTATAACATCAAGTAAGATCTTGATATTGCAACATGCATTTGCATATCAAAGTCAAACTTCATGTATGGATCTAGTCAATCAATGAAGATTCGAGAAAATCCAAGAAAATCCAGCTTTGTGCATACAATACACATCTTTATATGCCTGAATATAGTAGTTGGGTAAGACATCCCTAAACATCAGGATCAGATGTGTAGTATATAACACCACATAAGATAGGTTTAGGTTGTGATACTTAGCACGAATACGTGAATTTATACTATTTGTCTCAACATTTATCTTAATTGCACATTTGCAATGAGACAATCTTGCAACAAAAATGGCTTGGGATGGTTGGAGTTAATCTAGTTTTCTTTGGAAGTACTAACAAAATAGTATTCCATATATATGTGCTATTGAGGACTCCTTCCTATAATACAATTAGTTCTAACATGTTTACTCTAAACACATGATTGTTTAGAATATACCACCTATAACTCTAGGATTTCTCTATGTGATAAGCTCTAAATAAGCCTTCTTTAAATTAAGGACTATGGTTCTAACATTCTTGACACAGTTATTAGGATTTTAAGGCCTAAGCTTTCGAACTATTCCCTAAATCCTACTCCTTATCATCCTTTTGTTATCGTACTTATGATGTTCTACTCCATCATACCATGATTTCCAAGTGAATCATGTATGAGTTCCTAGTTTATTATTGAAAGTAGACTCATGTAACTCCTATCACTCTTCCTTACCTCCTATGATTGACTCATCATAGACATATACTACCATATATTACTTATCTACATTACTTAACATCAGTCATTTGGCATTTTAAATGACTCTTACTTAACCATACTTGTATTGGTATACTTCTTCCAATAGGATATCTTCCTTGTGGTTGTATCCTCTCTTTGGACTACCATGTGTTGTATACCAACTGTAATCTACTACCACCAATTATCTTAAGCTCCAATGGTGTTCTAATTATTTGGAATGAAGCAAGATAACTAACTAACTTTACTTAAGGAAGACAGATAAGAAAGATTGACTCAAGTGTGTCAGGATTATTCTCAAGTGAATACCCATCTCAAGTCAAAAGAATGGTTGGTTTAGCATAGTTAGCTTAGCTAAAACACTTCCTATAGACACTACCAAACCTATAGGTCTCCTTTAAAGGGTTTTAATCCTAGGGTCAAAGCATTTGCTCTGATACCACTTGTGATGACCCAGCGTACCACTCGCATGGTGTAGTACACAAGTCGTTGACATAACACAAGTGAAACACCGTTCCACCCATATTACATCTCTCGGAGTGGTACAACGAAACATATGCGAGTCCAAGGTATGTCTATAGAAGTACACACGAACAGATTTACATAAGATCCACACAACCTCCTACTTTACAGGTGAGGTAAAACTTCAAATAAAGCTCCAGAAGAACGACTCGTAATCTATCTTATTGCTAACTCAAGTTCAAGAGCTACTTGGCTTGCTATAGAAATCTAGCTACTTAGGTGCTATGATTAGGGAAAGGTTCCCTTCTATTACTAGTCTAGGTTTCCATAATAACTGATGCAGGAGTTGACTCCATTGACTTCTTTGATTGGATTCTTCATCTTGTTGCAATTGATTCCTTTGTCTTCGAGTTCCACGGTAGTTTCTCCTTCGGTGCATTGCTCTAAGAAGGGGGTTCAAACGAGATAGAATGAGTACGAGCGTACTCAGCAAGTTCATATTAGGAAATATGTGTATCATGCACTAGCTACAGCCATAGACCGGAAAGTCATAGGCCAATGCAAGTTTTCATAAACATTTCTTCAAAAGGTTTATTTTATTCTGAAAACTATGCCTGTCGGTCTTCACGGAGTTGACTAGAACTTCATGGAGTTCCTTTCTCGCCGCGTTCGCAGCTTCCTTCCCGGAACAGGGAGTGACAGCCACAATTTGATACCTCTCGCAGAGGTGCGTTACTTTTCCCATAAGAGACCTTATCCTTGTTGCCAACCAGGCGTTAACTTTCCCGTCCACACTTCCTTGGTGTGAGGCCAGGTGTAAGATCCAAGTCCACACCGCCTTCTCCGCGACCTCGCGGACCCACCCTTTTGTAAGTCCTGTCCTCTCCTATATCTATGGGTAGACCGACCCAGGCCTTTGTTCTCACCTTTACCAATAAGGTAGACCGTTCCGAACAATTAATATGCCCTGTCCTATACACCATAGATAGACCGATCCGGACAACCCTTACAATCCTTCATAGACCAATAATAAGTCTACCCTCTCCTGTATCTAATGGTAGACCGTGCAGGACCACATGTCCCCACCTTTACCAAAGATAGACCGATCCGGGCAACCCTTATCACCGGTCCGTTGGCATGCGAGAGGGAAAAGATACAGCTGACTTCCCGCAGGCCATTATAGATCTTATGGTTAACGCGATATGTACGGCGCTAGAATCACCGGACGGCATTGGTGCTTAGTCCTATATGAATAGTACCCGTGCAATGGAACCTCCACCAATCAACACATACCATGGTTCCATTGCCCACCACATAGTCATATTCATAATTGTAAAAATAATACTTTGCTTTTCAATGCATGAGTGATAAGTATAGTACTTTGCATATAGTTTGATAAAAATAATCAAATGACATGAGCAAGCGATGAACTTGCCTTTCTTGACTGCAAGATTATGCAGGCAAAAGCTTCGATACGTGACAACTCCAAATGCTGAAATACCATCATCGTCCGGTAAGGACAATGTTTAAAGAACTGGCAAAGATGCTATAATGCATAGTATGAGATGCAATCGTCCCGAGCGTAACCTAACCTCGATGATTTAGGATGTATGAGTTGTAAAGATTTCTTTAGGGTTGGTTGCACTTTTAGAATGGTTCTCAAACAAGGTTCTTATTAGGGTTTGGTTATATTAGCATCATAACCAAGTGATATAAGACATTATAACAATCATACATAAAGAATAGTAGTGGAATAATATGTGAAGAATAGTTGTCAATTTTAAGTTCTACAGGACATGGTTGATGATTACTTATATTATACTTCAAAAGAATAACTTTTGAAGAACATGTTGTTAAAGAAATATTTAGTATTTCAAAGAAGGATTAGGCTTCTAAGGTTTGATTGACATTTGTACTTCAAAAGAATAACTTTTGAAGAACAGGTTAAATAGGAATATGAACTATTATATATAGGTGCTATGGCTTCTAGGGTTTACTATTGGATTCATTTAGTTTTACTAATAGGAACTAGTTGGTTCTTAACTTGGGTTGGTTCTATATACAACAAGTATTGACAGGTTTATTACTATGGGTGATTATGGTATCATATCAAAGGATGATGGTCAAGATGGTTCTATAAATTAGCTATTAGGTTTACTATGGTTTCACTATTTCTTCACTAAGTAATCTTTAACTGCTTCTAATCTAAGTGACTTATCATTTCCTAAGTAGGGTTTAGTTGATTAGGAGCATGTGATGTGATTTGCTACACAAGGTTGGTATTAGGATTTATCATCATGGTTTAACTAGGGTTTGATGGTTGAGGTTGATCCTCATGGTATGGTATATAGGAGTTGTGATCAATGGTACTAATTCAATTAACAAGTTAGGGTTTCTACCTAGGTGACATTAGTGGATCATATAGGTTTTAATTAAGAATAGGAACATGAAATGATAATCTCATGTGACTTGGTTTTATGCTAGTTGATCATAAGCATGCATTCAATTGTTGCTAATTAGGGTTCTATATGTCAAGTAAATCTCCCATGATCATATGTGACAAATATCTAGGGTTTTATATGTATGGGTAAAGTGGATATGATCACATGGGCTAAACCCCTAGGGTTTTAGGATTGCAACTATTAAGGATGAACACATGAAATAATGAAATCAAAGTCTTACTAAATTGAAACTAGGGTTTCTAAATTATGGTACAACTCCTAAAATGATGATTGGTAATAGAGTTGTGGTTACTAATTACTTTGAATCAAAATTAGTAATGGTTTGACATTTTATTAATCTTCACAAGATTTAATAATTAGAGTACTCCTATTTTGGTTTAATTAAGAATCGGGGTTTAATAATTGTTATTAGGGTTTAAAATAATCAACTTGTTAACTAAAGATGTTTAAGTAAATAAGTTTTGATTTACCAAAATAATATTGGCTTATAATCTTTTCTTGAGGTTTTACTATTTAAGAAAATAGTAAATGGTAATTTGCAAATTAGGGTTTATGAATTACCACTAATAATTAAGTAAATGTAAATATGATAAATAAAATTGATCTTAACATTTTACTTAGTTACTGAATAGTTAAAATTTAATTTGGAAACTTCACTAATTATTGAATTCAAATTGTATTTTAAATAAATGAAATGGCATAATTAATAAGGTTAAAAATAAGTGAAATTTTATTTTGACACACATTTTTGTTTTATATTTTATTTGAATAGAGTTTATTTTTGTGAGCATTTTGATATATTATTCATAATTTTCTGAGTTGAAATGATTTTTCTATCATTTTACAAAGTTTCAAGCAATTTCATCGGTTTTTAAATTAAATCCAAAACACTAAACATACCCGGACAGGACTACCCATGGCCACTGACTGGTGGGTCAAGTGCCAGGTCACGTGCCACGAGGGCACGACCGAGTCAAAATATTTGACTGGTCTGGGGGCACAACTCCGGCGAGTTGACTCCCGACGACGGCGACGGTGAAGAGGTGGCGGTCTCTGGAAGCTTCTAGCTGGCAAGGATGTTCTCGTCCGCGGATAAGCTCGGACGCGAATCGAGTTGGGCGCGGTTCTGAGAGGTCTGGCGACGTCCGGGGCATGCTTATCGACGACGAGAGCGGTGCCTACTGGCTTCGCCGCGCTGTCGACGCCGGGGAAGACGACGGTGCTTCTTTTCTTCTCTCGCACGAATTTTAAAGCAATCGAAACGGTAAGTGGTTTTGGGCTGGGCTGATATCGGGCTTGGTTGGCCTGCTTCGGCTGGTGCGGTACTCGGGCTGCTGCGTGCATCGCTCGGCCCGCCAGGTAAGTTTCCTCTCTTTCTCTTTTCAAACTTTCTCGTTTTTATTTTCCGGTTTGAATTTGCTATTTGAATTCAAATTGATTTCTGGTTTCTTTTGCAGTGTTCTAAATTATTTGAATATCAAAACAATTTGATAATGTTTCTCACCGTATTGTTTTGTTTTTAAATAACCATTTTATAATTGATTCATTTTATGTTCTCATGAGACACAACTCAAAATTTAAAATAGGTATAGATTTAGGGTTCATCTCAATTGCCTTTTAAATTTAGGAATCAATTCTGTTTTAAAGGATTTGAAATGGAGAACATGTGAAGGTGAACATATTCTATTGTGCTAGTGCTTATTCATAGTGATTACTCACATATAATTTAATTATGGGGTTTAACAAATGGTAAAGGAAATGGAATTGGTTCATGATTTTATGTGGAGAATTATTCCTAAGGTTTTAAGAAGATGGTTAAGAAAGTTCTATAATCACTAATCTGGTTTTAGTAAACTTTAGCTTGAACTAATTAAGATGGATCCTATGTTTATAAGTAGTAATGCATTTTCTAATGATGGTTTAATTTATAGAACACTACTTCATTTGGTCTACTAAGATGGAAAGGTAGGGTTTAATATTTTATGTGAACTGATTCCTAGGTGAAAGGTTTAGGGTTTTGGTGATGCTTCACTAATTGAAGTATTAACTAGGCATGAGGCATGGCAGGGTTTAACTACTAGTGATATACTTATTATTTTATGTGATGGATGATATCTATTAATCATATGGGGTTAACTTATCATTTATATCTACCAGGTATAATCATGCATTAGACAAGATCCACTCATTCCTCACTAATCCCTCTTTAATATTTCTCTCATCACACTCATCCTAGATTCTTAGGGTTTATAATTAATACCAAGTTGTGATGGTTATAGAATTGGTTTGCTAAGGTATTGTTATTGGAATAGGATTCTCACTTCCAAGATTATATATTGACTTGAACAACTAGGATTAGTACTTCTCTAATATTTTTGTAGGAACATGGCTATGGTTAGTATTATAACTTATCTCACTTCTCAATGTCTTGGAATATCCTAAGGTCCTACTCAAGAGATGATGATATGATCCTCTAAATAGATGGTTTGCCTAGGAATTCTACCTTGGTATCTTCTGTAGCTTGTTCTTCATGAAATTTGATAAACCTGCATCTTGTGGTATGCCTCCACCTCCTAGCTTCTTCATCTTGATCCTAGCTAATTCACATGGAGTGGCTCTATGTGTTTGTGCCCATGTATCATGGTACTTGATGAGCAAATGGATGAAGGGTGTGGCTCTATTTATAGGCTTGGGCAAGCTCTAGTATCATGACACATAGGTGGTGACTCTTGTGTTGGTTTGATGAGTAAGGTGCTTGGTTGTCATGCCCTCATCCATAGCAATCCTTTGAGCATGAGGTGGCAAAGCTTGGAAAGCAAGTCATGTAGATATTTTCATCCCACATGGCAAGATCATTATCCTCTCATATGATTTATTCTTGGATAGCCAAGTGGCATTTGCTACTAAATATCTTGTGGATGGTTTTATTATTGTGGATGAGTCACTATATCATATTTGATTTGATTTATATTATAATATTGGTCAAAAGGTCAAAGTTGAGGGTTATTCCTCAAATTTGGATAGTTGGATTTGATTTCACCAAGGCATGATCATATGAGTTTCAAAATACTCATAGTTAATTTTATTCAAATAGTTTGAACTATAATTCGTAATGTAAACGGATTTAGTTTTATGATATTCCATGTATTTAATAAGTTATAATTTCAATAAGAATGTGTGGCTTTTATGCACTTTAGACCCTGTGGTTTACCTTATTTATAAGTGAATTAAATTACACACAAATGTAGTTGCTAACTTTTAAGTATTAATAAGTTAGGGTTTGATTCTTAAAGAATGTGTTGTGGTAAATATAATTCCATTTGATCTAATCCATAGATCAAATCACCTCAACCCAAAACAAGGTTTTAACAAAGATCACAGTGAAGTTTATAGCGCTTGACTTGATGATCTACTTCAATTCCAGCAAGTCAAGTGAAACTTCAGTTAATGTGGTAAGTTTTATTTGAAAGCGCGAAAATTCCCCGGATTTTCTATGCATGAATGCAATGCACACTTTGGTGTTCTCTCATTTTATTGCCTCTAAACCTGGGATATTACATCAATCTCACCGGCTTGCTGTAACAAAGGATTAGATGTATAGTGTGGATGATGATTGTTTGCAGAGAACAGTAAAGAACAGGTATTGCAGCAGATTTGTATTTCAGTATAAAAGAATGGACCGGGATCCACAGTTCACTAGAGGTGTCTCTCCCATAAGATAGCATGTTGGGTGAACAAATTACAGTCGGGCAATTGACAAATAGAGAGGGCATAACAATGCACATACATGACATGATGAATATTGTGAGATTTAATTGGGCATTACGACAAAGTACATAGACCGCTATCCAGCATGCATCTATGCCTAAAAAGTCCACCTTCGAGGTTATCATCCGAACCCCTTCCAGTATTAAGTTGTAAAACAACGGACAATTGCATTAAGTATGGTGCGTAATGTAATCAATAACTACATCCTCGGACATAGCATCAATGTTTTATCCCTAGTGGCAACAGCACATCCACAACCTTAGAACTTTTTGTCACCGTCCCAGATTTAATGGAGGCATGAACCCACTATCGAGCATAAATACTCCCTCTTGGAGTTAAGAGCAAAAACTTGGCCGAGCCTCTACTAATAACGGAGAGCATGCAAGATCATAAACAACACATAGGTAATAGATTGATAATCAACATAACATAGTATTCTCTATCCATCGGATCCCGACAAACACAACATATAGAATTACGGATAGATGATCTTGATCATGTTAGGCAGCTCACAAGATCCGACAATGAAGCACATGAGGAGAAGACAACCATCTAGCTACTCGCTATGGACCCATAGTCCAGGGGGTGAACTACTCACTCATCACTCCGGAGGCGACCATGGCGGTGAAGAGTCCTCCGGGAGATGAATCCCCTCTCCGGCGGGGTGCCGGAGGTGATCTTCAGAATCCCCCCGAGATGGGATTGGCGGCGGCGGCGTCTCAGTAAGGTTTTCCGTATCGTGGCTCTCGGTACTGGGGGTTTCGCGACGAAGACCTTAAGTAGGCGGAAGGGCGGAGTCGTAGGGGTCACGGGGGGCCCACACAGCAGGGTCGCGCGGGCCCCTCCTGGGCCGCGCCGCCCTAGTGTGGCGGCGCCCCGTGGCCCCACTTCGTCTTCTCTTCGGTCTTCTGGAAGCTTCGTGGCAAAATAGGCCCCTGGGCGTTGATTTCGTCCAATTTCGAGAATATTTCCTTTGTAGGATTTCTGAAACCAAAAACAGCAGAAAACAACAACTGGCTCTTCGGCATCTCGTTAATAGGTTAGTGCCGGAAAATGCATAAACACGACATATAATGTGTATAAAACATGTAGATATCATCAATAATGTGGCATGGAACATAAGAAATTATCGATACGTCGGAGACGTATCACTCATATGCTGAAACTTGAGCCCTGAGTGTGCTCAGTTTTGGTCTGCTCCATCTTATCATGTGATGTCCATGGTTTTGGACAAGCACAAGTGTCAATGACACTTGGTTTACTGTCCAAACTGAATCTATGTGATTCACTAACCCTCCGGCTAGTATTGTTGCTTTATTTTGCAGGTTTTTGAAGATGAATATGACCACAGTAGAATTCTTCCAAGTCATTAGTCTAGGATTTTAGTTTAGGATCAAATGATGTAATCTTCTTTTTATTTCTGTTTATTTTCCATTGAATTCTTGTAATAAGAATATTGTAAAAACATTGTAAAATGTGTGTGTGAATAATAAAGCTCAAGTTTTGCTTATGAGCTTGTTGGGTTATGTAATATTTCTATTTCTAAGTAATTGTCATATTCATAATTCAAGTTAGAATTCAAATTCATTTGAATTCATGAATTGTATTTAAACTTTGAATTCCTTTTTCATATTCAATATTACTTATTGTTTACTATTGAATTCTCAATTGAATATTACTTGTCAAATGAAATCAACTCCCAAATCAACAAGATACAAAAGAGATCATGTCAAAATTCACACCTCGACATTCCTAACCCTAATTGCAATTCGAGAGAGAACCTTGATCCCTCTTAGGTTTAGTTGCAATAAGGCGCGAAAATTTCCCCCGTTTTGCGATGAAATACACATCCCATTCCTAAATCTACCCTTCGTTGATCCTATGTTCTGTGTTATTACAGCCTCTCCCCCTTAACAGAAACTTCGTCCCGAAGTTAAGATTGGTACCTGAATAGCTCGGGGTAAGACTTCCTGAGCTCCGCTTCCGTCTCCCATGTTGCTTCTCGTTCAGGGTGATGTTGCCATTGAATCTTGCAATATTTGATCGCTCTATTCCTTAACTTCTTCCACTGTACTTCCAAGATCTTTTCAGGCTTCTCCACATAAGTTAGGTCTGATTGTAACTCTATTTCTTCATGTGTGATGGGATCATCTGGTGCCTTTAAACACTTTTTGAGTTGGGATACATGAAATACATGGTGAATCAGACTTAGTTGCTTGGGTAATTCTAATTCAAAAGTTGTTCCTCGGTTCTGACCGAGTATCTTGAATGGTCCTATATATCGAGGACTTAACTTTCCTTTTACTCTGAACCTCTTGAGTCCTTTCATTGGGCTAACTTTCAAATATACCATGTCTCCTACTTTTGGCTCCCAAACTCTTCTCCTTTGGTCGGCATAACTCTTTTGTCGACTTTGAGCTATTTTGAGTCTATCCCGGATCACCTCGGTGACTCCTTGTCTCTCCTTGATGTAGTCCGGTGTAAATTCCTTGTTCTCTCCGGTTTCAAACCAACAGATTGGAGATCTACATTTCCTCCCGTACAATGCTTCATACGGTGCCATTTGTATGCTACTATGATAGCTATTATTGTATGAGAATTCAGCTAATGGTAGATGGTCCTCCCATGAGCCTCTAAAGTTTAGAGCACAATCTCTAAGCATGTCTTCAAGTATCTGATTGGTTCTTTCGGTTTGTCCTCCGGTTTGTGGATGATATGCTGTACTGAAATCCAACTTGGATCCCAAAGCTTCTTGGAGTTGTTTCCAAAATGCTGATGTGAAAATTGAACCTCGATCTGAGACTATCTTCTTTGGTACTCCATGCTTACTGACTATTTCCTTGACATATATATCCACAAGCTTTTCCGAAGTATCCTTTTGATTAACGGCTATGAAATGAGCACTCTTGGTAAGTCTATCCACTATTACCCATATCATATCCTTCCTTTTACTAGTCATTGGTAGACCAGTAACAAAATCCATTCCTATTTCATCCCATTTCCATTCTGGTATCTCTAGTGGTTTAAGTAATCCAGCGGGACTCGATGTTCTCGCTTTCACTCGCTGACATGTATGGCATTCTGAGACATATTGAGCTATCTCTCGTTTCATGTTGTTCCACCAGAACATTTCCTTCAAATCCATATACATTTTAGTACTTCCCGGATGTATTGAATAAGGGGTTCCATGTGCTTCCTTTAATATGATTGACTTCACTTCTGGATCATCCGGTACACACATTATTTTCTGAAAGTATAGAGAATCAAACTCTCCGAGATTGAATTCCGATGGTTTACCTTCTCCAATCCTTTTGATTTCTTCTTGGATGAATGAATCATCCGCTTGCTTTCGAATGATCTCATACTTCAAGTCTGAATACATTTCATCCATGATCCTCATGGTTGCTATACTTCCCACTGTATCACCTTGAATAAACAAAATCTTGGCTTCTTCTAGCTCTTTCCGAAGTTCCTTTGGAAGTTCCCATTCCGTAGGTTGATTTTCGGTACTCTTTCTACTTAAGGCATCTGCTACTACATTGGCCTTGCCTGGTGTATAGTTGATTGTAAGTTCATAATCCTTAATCAACTCTAACCATGTTTTCTGTCTCATGTTTAATTCCTTCTGAGTGAAGAAATATTTCAAACTCTTGTGATCCGTGTATAACTCACATTTGGATCCATAAAGAAATTGTCTCCAACTCTTCAGAGCATAAACAACTGCCGCTAACTCTAAATCATGTACTGGATAGTTGTGTTCATGTGACTTTAATTGTCTTGATCCATAAGCTATTACTTTCCGATCTTGCATTAGAACACATCTAAGTCCATTCTTGGAAGCATCACAATACACCGTGTAATCTTTTCCAGGTTCAGGAACTGCTAACAGCGGTGCTGTGGTTAACTTCTCCTTGAGTGTTGATGGCGTGTAACTCACACGTTCGTTGGGAACCCCAAGAGGAAGGTATGATGCGCACAGCAGCAAGTTTTCCCTCAGAAAGAAACCAAGGTTTATCGAACCAGGAGGAGCCAAGAAGCACGTTGAAGGTTGATGGCGGCGGGATGTAGTGCGGCGCAACACCGGAGATTCCGGCGCCAACGTGGAACCCGCACAACACAACCAAAGTACTTTGCCCCAACGAAACGAGTGAGGTTGTCAATCTCACCGGCTTGCTCGTAACAAAGGATTAACCGTATTGTGTGGAAGATGATTGTTTGCAAGAAAACGAGTAAAGAACAAGTATTGCAGCAGATTTGTATTTCAGTATAAAAGAATGGACCGGGGTCCACAGTTCACTAGAGGTGTCTCTCCCATAAGATAAAAGCATGTTGGGTGAACAAATTACGGTCGGGCAATTGACAAATAGAGAGGGCATAACAATGCACATACATGTCATGATAAATATAGTGAGATTTAATTGGGCATTACGACAAAGTACATAGACCGCCATCCAGCATGCATCTATGCCTAAAAAGTCCACCTTCAGAGTTATCGTCCGAACCCCTTCCGAGTATTAAGTTGCAAAACAATAGACAATTGCATTAAGTATGGTGCGTAATGTAATCAATAACTACATCCTTAGACATAGCATCAATGTTTTATCCCTAGTGGCAACAAGACATCCACAACCTTAGAACTTTCCGTCACTCGTCCCGGATATCAATGGAGGCATGAACCCACTATCGAGCATAAATACTCCCTCTTGGAGTTAAGAGCAAAAACTTGGCCGAGCCTCTACTAATAACGGAGAGCATGCAAGATCATAAACAACACATAGGTAATAACTTGATAATTAACATAACATAGTATTCTCTATCCATCGGATCCCGACAAACACAACATATAGCATTACGGATAGATGATCTTGATCATGTTAGGCAGCTCACAAGATCCAACAATGAAGCACAATGAGGAGAAGACAACCATCTAGCTACCGCTATGGACCCATAGTCCAGGGGTGAACTACTCACTCATCACTCCGGAGGCGACCATGGCGGTGAAGAGTCCTCCGGGAGATGAATCCCCTCTCCGGCGGGGTGCCGGAGGAGATCTCCGGAATCCCTCGAGATGGGATTGGCGGCGGCGGCATCTCGGTAAGGTTTTCCGTATCGTGGCTCTCGGTGCTGGGGGTTTCGCGACGGAGGCTTTAAGTAGGCGGAAGGGCAACGCGGGGGCCACACGAGGGCCCCACACCATAGGTCGGCGCGGCCGGGGCCCGGGCCGCGCCGCCCTAGTGTGGCGGCGCCTCGTGGCCCCACTTCGACTCCTCTTCGGTCTTCTGGAAGCTTCGTGGCAAAATAGGACCCTGGGCGTTGATTTCGTCCAATTCCGAGAATATTTCGTTACTAGGATTTCTGAAACCAAAAACAGCGAAAACAGACAAGCTGGCTCTTCGGCATCTTGTTAATAGGTTAGTTCCGGAAAATGCACGAATATGACATAAAGTGTGCATAAAACATGTAGATATCATCAATAATCCGGCATGGAACATAAGAAATTATCGATACGTCGGAGACGTATCAGCATCCCCAAGCTTAGTTCGCTTCGTCCCGAGCAGGTAAAACGATAACAAAGATAATTTCTGAAGTGACATGCCATCATAACCTTGATCATACTATTTGTAAACATATGTAATGAATGCAGCGATCAAAACAATGGTAATGACATGAGTAAACAAGTGAATCATAAAGCAAAGACTTTTCATGAATAGTACTTCAAGACAAGCATCAATAAGTCTTGCATAAGAGTTAACTCATAAAGCAATAAATCAAAGTAAAGGTATTGAAGCAACACAAAGGAAGATTAAGTTTCAGCGGTTGCTTTCAACTTGTAACATGTGTATCTCATGGATAATTGTCAACATAGAGTAATATAACAAGTGCAATATGCAAGTATGTAGGAATCAATGCACAGTTCACACAAGTGTTTGCTTCTTGAGGTGGAGAGAGATAGGTGAACTGACTCAACATAAAGGTAAAAAGAATGGTCCTTCAAAGAGGAAAGCATCGATTGCTATATTTGTGCTAGAGCTTTTATTTTGAAAACATGAAACAATTTTGTCAACGGTAGTAATAAGGCATATGAGTTATGTAAATTATATCTTACAAGTTGCAAGCCTCATGCATAGTATACTAATAGTGCCCGCACCTTGTCATAATTAGCTTGGACTACCGGATCATCGCAATACACATGTTTTAACCAAGTGTCACAATGGGGTACCTCCATGCCGCTCGTACAAAGGTCTAAGGAGAAAGCTCGCATTTTGGATTTCTCGCTTTTGATTATTCTCAACTTAGACATCCATACCGGGACAACATGGACAACGAGATAATGGACTCCTCTTTAATGCATAAGCATGTGGCAACAATTATTATTCTCATATGAGATTGAGGATATATGTCCAAAACTGAAACTTCCACCATGAATCATGGCTTTAGTTAGCGGCCCAATGTTCTTCTCTAACAATATGCATGCTCCAACCATTAAGGTGGTATATCTCTCTTACTTCGTGACAAGACGGACATGCATAGCAACTCACATGATATTCAACAAAGAATAGTTGATGGCGTCCCCGAAAAACATGGTTATCGCACAACAAGCAACTTAATAAGAGATAAAGTGCATAAGTACATATTCAATACCACAATAGTTTTTAAGCTATTTGTCCCATGAGCTATATATTGCAAAGGTGAATGATGGAATTTTAAAGGTAGCACTCAAGCAATTTACTTTGGAATGGCGGAGAAATACCATGTAGTAGGTAAGTATGGTGGACACAAATGGCATAGTGGTTGGCTCAAGGATTTTGGATGCATGAGAAGTATTCCCTCTCGATACAAGGTTTAGGCTAGCAAGGTTATTTGAAACAAACACAAGGATGAACGGTGCATCAAAACTCACATAAAAGACATATTGTAAACATTATAAGACTCTACACCGTCTTCCTTGTTGTTCAAAACTCAATACTAGATATTATCTAGACTCTAGAGAAACCAAATATGCAAACCAAATTAGCAAGCTCTAAGTGTTTCTTCATTAATGGGTGCAAAGTATATGATGCAAGAGCTTAAACATGAGCACAACAATTGGCAAGTATCAAATTATCCAAGACATTTTAGAATTACTACATGTAGCATTTTCCAATTCCAACCATATAACAATTTAACGAAGAAGAAACTTCGCCATGAATACTATGAGTTGTTGTTGTTGTTGTTGTTGTTGTTGTTGTTGTTGCTGCTTGCCCCTCTTGTTGTTGTTATAGTTGTGGTTGTTGTTGTTGTTGTTGTTGTTGTTGTTGTTGTTGTTGTTGTTGTTGTTGTTGTTGTTGTTGTTGTTGTTGTTGTTGTTGTTGTTGTTGTTGTTGTTGTTGTTGTTGTTGTTGTTGTTGTTGTTGTTGCTGGTGTTGTTGGTGGTGGTGGTGTTGTTGTTGTTGTTGTTGTTGTTGTTGTTGTTGTTGTTGTTGTTGTTGTTGTTGTTGTTGTTGTTGTTGTTGTTGTTGTTGTTGTTCGTTGTTCTTTGTTCGTTGCTCGTTATTCGTTGTTCGTTGTTCTTTGTTCGTTATTCGTTGTTCGTTGTTCGTTGTCGTTATTGCTGTTCGTTGCTCGTTGCTCGTTGCTCGTTGTTCGTTGTTCGTTGTTCGTTGTTCGTTGTTCGTTGTTCTTGTTGTTTCCACCTCGTCCTCCTGAGCTTTGTCCACTCCATGACGCCTTGTTTGGACACTCTGGCTTGATGTGTCCCTCTTTCCCACAACCATAACAGATGATCCTGGGCTTCTGACAATCCTTCTGCACATGACCTCTCTGTCCGCAATTATGACAGATGATCCGGTTCTTTGGGTTCGATTCCGACCTCCCCGGTTGTATTGATTACCGGTAGGTCGGAATCGGGGTTTGAAACTCCGGTCGGGTGTTGGTTTACTGACTGGGTACTTCCTTGGCTCGATACGAGCCCTTTTCCCCCTATCCTCTTGGACCTGCCTATAGTCATCCTCGAAAGTGATTGCCGAGTCAATCGGCTCCGGAATTCAGCGATCCGTGCCAACCTCGGTTGCATCTTCATGTATGGATTCATGCCTTTCATGAATCGCTTCTTTCTTTTCTCTTTAGTGTCAACTTCCTCAGGTGCATACCTTGACAACCTGTTGAAATCTCGAACATACTGTATAATGGGTGCAGTGTTCTGATGTAGTTCGTCAAACTCTCTCTTCTTCAATTCCACCATGCTCTCCGGAACATGAGCATCCCGGAACTTCTTCTTGAATTCCTCCCAGGTGAACACCTTTTCTGGAGGGTGTACTGCCACTAGGTTCTCCCACCATGATGCTGCTAGTCCTGACAACAGATAAGTGGCATACCGAATCTTCTCCTCATCGTTGCATCCAACGGCCTTCAACTTCAGTTCCGTATCCATGAGCCAGTCTTCTGCATCCATTGGTTCTGGAGCTGATGCAAAAGGTAATGGTCTTGCATTTTGAAAGTCTGATAAGGTTACTCCTTTGCCTTCATTACCCCTATCGGTGATGACTTGGGTAAAGGAATCTTGCATGTTCTTGTTTTGACTTTCCTGGTACCTCCTCCTATCTTCTTCCATTGCTCTCATGTACTGTTGGAAATCTGGATGCATCATTGGGTGTGGTGGTGGTGGTGCATTTTCTGCTCTAGCTGCTGCATCTGCCTCCTCTTTTTCTTTCGCCTCACGCTCCCTCCGATCATCTTCAGTTTCCACTAACGCCATGTTCCCCTAGTCCTGTAACAAAGAGCGATTACTCATAATTACACCATGCAAAAAATTTCTGAGGTCAACTCATTGCCCAGAAGGCCAGAACTAGTCACACAATTAAATCAAGAAGCAAATCCACACAAACATTTATTATGTATATACATCGTATATCACATAACATACACACATATATTACATGTGGTATATATATATAACCACTTATTTGGCTTCAAGCCCAAGCCAACGGAATTTAAAAATACGTTCTATTACAATACCACCTATACTACTTTATTCATCCTTGGAGCTCTACTCCTCATCATCATAACTCGCCTCCGCGTACATTCCTGGGGTCCATCCGGTACAGCTATTCGTCGTCCGAACACCGTCCGGAACGAAGGTCCTTCCAGTAGGTATGTACTCTGAATCGGACGAAGTGCCGAGACAAAGATCTGTCATGCCAAAGTAACTACATAATGACTCGTATGTATCCCTAGTAGGATACATACCTCCTTCATCAGTCGTCCATGGAGGATTTCTATTCACCTGCCCTCTCATCTTCTTCTTCTTCTTCTTCACTCCAGAACTCTCACCTACCTCGTACTGGGATGTCTTGGATAGTCCCATCTCCAGATCCAAAGAAATGGAGTTGGTATCTTTCTCTTCCTGTCCATAGCTTTGGTTAATATCTTGGTTAACCTCGCCTCCTTCATCCTCCGTATCACAAGTGATGGGTTCTCCTTCATCACCAAATGGTTCCCCGAAACGCCAACTAGTCGAATTCTCGATTGGTGACTCCGAGCAGTTTAGGTTTCTGGAATCATCTCCCCCATATCCAGAATCATACGATGCTGACACATGTGGATAGTGTGGAACAAAGTTGGGTGTAAGTGGGTCTCTCTTGGGCAACTGGTCACTCAAATCTACAGGGTTGTTTAAGCTAAAGAAAGGTGTAGTGTATTGTGGTTGTGCCCTAAGATCATGCATCCGAGCTTGGACTTTATCAGGGTCCGTGAACTCAGCTAGCATGTGGTTGATCTCACCCACCATCTTCATGTGTAAAAGGTACATCGTGGTCAACAAAGACTTACAGCTGTCCATGTGCTGTGCTGCAGCTTCAGGACTTCTGTTTGCCAACACCAGATGATTCAGAGTGGGATCCTCATCTTCCTCGGCATGAGGTATATGAGAATATTCTGAACATAACAGTTCTACTGATTTATGCTACCTTATTTCAAGTATTGCCTTGAATAGGGCCATGTGATAGGTTGTGGTGATGGTTTTGGATTCTCCGTATGGCATTATACGGCTCATCATCACTTGTAGTTGGACTGAAACTCTGCACTTGGCTAAGATCTCTCAATCATAATAGATGTACTTGAGAACAGGTATCCGGGTTTCACAATGGAGTTCCTTCAGCATCCCACGCAGGAGATCTGTAATTGGTCCATTATAATCTCCAAGCCAACCCTCAACCTTCCTCAAAGTCCTCTTGGGAAACGTGTACGCTATTATGGCTGTGTACAAAAGCAGAATATTAGTAATGATGACACATCATAATAGTTATAATAAAGAATTATCGCACTAAAAGATATGATTTTGCTATTCTCATGTGAATAATCACCATATTTCTAGAGAATCCTTTACTATTTCTACTTGACTCCTACAAGTTTCTTCCCTTTACTAGGTTTTTCCAACCTAAGGTCGCAACATTTGCTCTGATACCAGCTGCGGTGACCCAGCATACCACTGCATGTTGTAGTATACAAGTCGTTGATATGATCTTTGTGAAGGGACATCTTCACAATTGTCATATCCCTCAGAGTGGTACAACAAAAACATTGCAGGTCATAACACTCCAAATATTATTATTACAAACATTGTCTTAACAAGTTGGTATTCTCACAGGTCCGATGAGAACACCCTAAGATACTACTTAAGTACGATTACAACTCACATATATATGAAAGAGAGCTCAGCAACTTATTTAGGTAAGTTCTACGCTGCTCGGCTCTATGATACTAGGGTATATCACTACTCCTCCGCCTCATTCTCGTCGGGTCCGTACACTATCCCATAGTCTACTCCTTCAACTCCTCCGGTCAGATCAGGTTCTTCGTAGACCAGCTCGTAGTCTCCTTCCGGTGCTCCATCAGTGATGGCCTCCACTTCCGTATCACAGTCTAGCAAGGGTGTCGAAAGAAAGTGAGTACAGAGGTACTCAGCAAGTTCAAAAGAGTAAAAGGTGTTTGATGCACTAGCTACAACCGTTGATCAGGAAATCTCAGGTCAATGCATGTTTCAAAAATATTTCTTTAAAAGGTTGCTTTTATTCTGAAAACTATGCCCGTCAGTCTTCATAGGTTGACCAGAACTTCATGGAGTTCCTTTCCTGCCGCGTTCGCAGTTCCCTTCCCGGAACAAGGAGTGACAGCCACAATTTGATACACTTTGCAGAGGTGCGTTACTTTTCCCATAAGAGATCTCATCCTTTTTGCCATCCGCAGGACTTGCCCCCGTTCACACTTCCTTTGGTGCGAGGCCAGGAAAGAAGATCCAAGCCCACACCGCCTTTTCCGCGACCCTGCAAACCCACCCTTTTGTCCATCCGTACACCCCCGGTAGACATCTCCCGTTCATACGGCTTTACCCCCGGTGTACTATGGACAATCCTTCATAGACGGTAGATCCTCTCATCCACACGGATGGGGATTTTAAAGGATTTCCCAACCTACGGCAGTGTTCTCCCAACACCCCGCCAGGCCATATCAAGTCCGTTGGCGTACAGGAGGGAAAAGATACAGCTGGCTTCCCTAGAGCCATTATAGATCTTATGGTCAACACGATATGTACGGCGCTAGAATCACTGGACGGCATTGGTAATTACCCCTAGATTAATACAATTCTTGCAATGGAACCTCCACCATATCAAAACAACCATGGTTCCATTGCTAGCCACATAGTCACATTCATAATTGGAAAAGTAACATTTCATTTGCAATGCAGGAATGGTAAGTATATAGCTTTGCAGTAAATTGATAGAAAATACTCAAGTTGATATGAGCAAGGGTGAACTTGCCTATGGACTGCGAGGTAATGCAGTTCAATGTAGTGGATGGAACCTGGACCTCGGGTTCTGTAAAGAAGCATCATTGTCCAGTAAGGAAAATTTTATGAAAATCCAAATAATGCAGTCATGAATGTATTATTTTATGTTGAGTCCCTTACCCCATTATTGTATTAAGATTTAGGGTTGAATTAAGATTTGTGCCTTTGGCAGTAATTTACAATTACTTTTAATTGTAGAAACACTTTCATTTCATAAAGAAAGAATTGTTCAAAGTAATACAACTTTACTTTTGTAAATATTTATTTCAAAAATAATTTGAAATAATAGAGGTTTCTCTATATTTTTGGAATAATAAGAATAGAGTATTTTCCTTTGGAAAATATCTTTCTTCAAAAGGAATGACTTGGAATAATAGAATTTCATTTTGAAATATTTGAAAACAAATATTTAAACTCATTTGAGATTTTTCCTTGATTTTTAAATACAAGGAGATAATCATTTAAAATTCCAAGTTTTAATTTTAAATCCAGGAAATTCCAAAATTTGAATTTGTGTTCTACACTTCATTTCTCATTTTATTCTTGTTAAGAATAATTTATGATTCATAAATCTTATTTTTCTTGATTTTTTAGAGATTCCAATAATTTATTTGGAATTTGGTAAAATTTAGGTTTATTTCAAATGTGAAATTACCAAAATAGCCTTGGCCCAACTAAACTAACTAAATGGGCCCAATTGGGTCGGCCCATTTGGCTGCGCCAAATTCCCCCCTGGTGGCCACCGACCGCGTCGGCCCACCCACTCATCTCTCTCACCTCTCTCGTGACCTAACCCTAACACGCTCAGGCGACTGCGAGGCGATGGCGTCACCGCCATGGCCGCCGCCACGCTCCGGCCAACTCCGGCCTCCCCTGACCTCGCTGCCGATACAACCTGAACCGCCGTGCGACGATCTATCGATCTACCAGCACGGTTTTGCCGATATCTTCTTCCTCTGTCAGATCGCCACCCTTCTGGATCTCGCGGAGAATCGCCTCCGATGATATGTGATCTCCGATGAGCTGGGGTCCTCGCCGTCGACGCGAACGTGTGCCTGGGACTGACCTGGCGCGGGTGCTGTGCTCTGATACGTCTCCGACGTATCGATAATTTCTTATGTTCTATGCCATATTATTGATGATACCTACATGTTTTATGCACACTTTATGTCATATTCGTGCATTTTCTGGAACTAACCTATTAACAAGATGCTCGAAGTGCCGCTGTCTTGTTTCTGCTGTTTTTGGTTTCGTAAATCCTAGTAACGAAATATTCTCGGAATTGGACGAAACGAAGACCCGGGGGCCTATTTCGCCACGAACCTTCCGGAAGACCGAAGAGCATACGAACCGGGGCCACGAGGTGGCCGGACCACATGGCGGCGCGGCCAAGGGGGGACCGCGCCGCCCGTGGTGTGGGCCCCTCGTCGGCCCCCCGACTCGCCCTTCCGCCTACTTAAAGCCTCCGTCGCGAAACCCCGATGCGAAAAACCACGATACGGAAAACCTTACCGAGACGCCGCCGCCGCCGATCCCATCTCGGGGGATTCTGGAGATCTCCTCCGGCACTCTGCCGGAGAGGGGATTCATCTCCCGGAGGACTCTACACCGCCATGGTCACCTCCGGAGTGATGAGTGAGTAGTTCACCCCTGGACTATGGGTCCATAGCAGTAGCTAGATGGTTGTCTTCTCCTCATTGTGCTTCATTGTTGGATCTTGTGAGCTGCCTAACATGATCAAGATCATCTATCCGTAATACTCTATGTTGTGTTCGTCGGGATCCGATGGATAGAGAATACCATGTTATGTTAATTATCAAGTTATTACATATGTGTTGTTTATGATCTTGCATGCTCTCCAGTTACTAGTAGAGGCTCTGGCCAAGTTTTTGCTTTCAACTCCAAGAGGGAGTATTTATGCTCGATAGTGGGTTCATGCCCGCATTGACACCGGGACAATGGATGAGAAAGTTCTAAGGTTGTGTTGTGCTGTTGCCACTAGGGATAAAACATTGGCGCTATGTCCGAGGATGTAGTTGTTGATTACATTACGCACCATACTTAATGCAATTGTCTCGTTGCTTTGCAACTTAATACCGGAAGGGGTTCGGACGATAACCCGAAGGTGGACTTTTTAGGCATAGATGCGCTTGGATGGCGGTCTATGTACTTTGTCGTAATGCCCAATTAAATCTCACTATACTTATCATGCCATGTATGTGCATTGTTATGCCCTCTCTATTTGTCAATTGCCCGACCGTAATTTGTTCACCCAACATGCTTTTATCTTATGGGAGAGACACCTCTAGTGAACTCGTGGACCCCGGTCCATTCTTTAATACTCGAAATACAAATCTGCTGCAATACTTGTTTTTACTCGTTTTCTCTCGCAAACAATCATCTTCCACACAATACGGTTAATCCTTTGTTACGGCAAGCCGGTGAGATTGACAACCTCACTGTTTCGTTGGGGCAAAGTACTTTGGTTGTGTTGTGCAGGTTCCACGTTGGCGCCGGAATCCCCGGTGTTGCGCCGCACTACATCCCTCCGCCATCAACCTTCAACGTGCTTCTTGGCTCCTCCTGGTTCGATAAACCTTGGTTTCTTCTACGAGGAAAACTTGCTGCTGTGCGCATCATACCTTCCTCTTGGGGTTGCCCAACGAACGTGTGAAATACACGCCATCAAGCATATTTTCCGGCGCCGTTGCCGGGAGATCAAGACACGCCGCAAGGGGAGTCTCCACTTCCCAATCTCTTTACTTTGTTTTTGTCTTGCTTTATTTTGTTTACTACTTTGTTTGCTGCATTATATCAAAACACAAAAAAATTAGTTGCTAGTTTTACTTTATTTACTTGTCTTGTTTGCTATATCAAAAACACAAAAAAATTAGTTTACTTGCATTTACTTTATCTAGTTTGTTTTATTTACTATCTGCTAAAATGGCCAACCCTGAAAATACTAAGTTGTGTGACTTCACTAGCACAAATAATAATGATTTCTTATGCACACCTATTGCTCCACCTGCTACTACAGCAGAATTCTTTGAAATTAAACCTGCTTTACTTGAATCTTGTTATGCGAGAGCAATTTTCCGGTGTTAGTTCTGATGATGTCGCTGCCCATCTCAATAATTTTGTTGAACTATGTGAAATGCAAAAGTATAAAGATGTAGATGGTGACATTATAAAATTAAAATTGTTTCCTTTCTCATTAAGAGGAAGAGCTAAAGATTGGTTGTTATCTCTGCCTAAGAATAGTATTGATTCATGGACTAAATGCAAGGATGCTTTTATTGGTAGATATTATCCCCCTGCTAAAATTATATCTTTGAGGAGTAGAATAATGAATTTTAAACAATTGGATAATGAACATGTTGCTCAAGCTTGGGAAAGAATGAAATCTCTGGTTAAAAATTGCCCAACCCATGGACTGACTACTTGGATGATCATCCAAACCTTCTATGCAGGACTAAATTTTTCTTCGCGGAATTTATTGGATTCAGTCTGCTGGAGGTACCTTTATGTCCATCACTCTTGGTGAAACAACAAAGCTTCTTGATAATATGATGGTTAATTACTCTGAATGGCACACGGAAAGAGCTCCACAAGGTAAGAAGGTAAATTCTGTTGAAGAATCCTCTTCCTTGAATGATAAGGTTGATGCTATTATGTGTCAACACCCGGATTTTTAAGTCCGGATGCCTATTATGTCATACATCGCAATCCCAGGAATATTGTTGTTGCGAGGCATAATAGTTAAGTATCACAGTCATCATTCATTACATACCATAAGTCTTACAATCTTGGAATCACATGATCCATATTACACGAATAGTTGATCTATCGATCAACGAACAAACACAAGTTCATAGTTCAACATAGCGGAAGCGTAAGATACAAGGACTCTCTAGTCCACGAGGCCAACGCTTGACGTCGGAAGGCGCTTAGTTGTCGTAGGCGTCCTGCTGGTCATCTCCTTGTTCATCTTCATACTCCGGCCATTTGAATAGCCGGGGACAAAGCCGTGAGTACTTTAAGTACTCGCAAACTAATACTAAAGTAAGTGCTAGACATTCTAGTATGGTTTGCTAAGCTCTAGTTTATTTGCGTAAAGCTAGTTTTAGTTCACAAAGTTTGAGAAAAAGCTTATTCAAGTGCTAACTAACTCAAGTGGGAACATTAGTGTCATTCCCACCATGCATGTGGTGATTTCAATTCAATTCACCACAAGTCATTTCACCATCACCTTTCAACATCATTTTCAAAAATATGACATCGGAAACCGTATGGCCTTTCCAACCGTCCGTAACCGTGGACGCGGCTATTCGAATAGGTTTACACTCGCGGAGGTTGCACACTTGTGCCACAACATTTGATTTCATCCGTCGGGATTTCCCGAATAATCGTAACACGATACGCGGATCATCAACCATAACCTTTCACTTACGAACCCTAGTATGAGCACCTCTCCCCATGAGCTTGGCCTCCCGGTGAAGACAGACAGTCGGCACTGGGAACCGCACGGAGGCTTGGGCCGGACATTCACCTCATTTCGCATCATATCGTATCGTTTCTTTTGTGGTAGAGGCAGCTTTCGGCATAACCCCGATGACGCTTGTTTAGAGGGAACCCATACTAAGACACATAAACTTCCGAGTTAAGCCCTACCCATAATCAGGTATTGTGGGGGTACTTGATAATTGGAAAGGTATCGCATTCAAACCAACATCATTGTTTTATCAAAAATCACCATCTTCTCTTGTTCATATTCACCTTCAAAAATCCTTCAATGGAATGCATCATCATTCCAAGGTTTCAAATTCGTTTCAAATTCACATTGTTCCCATCTAGAGTAGTCAAGTTTTTAATTCATTAGCACTAGCTCTAATCCATGAGGGGTGCTATCTTGCTTTGCTTGGAAGAGACTAACCCACTACTCTAGTAACCAACTTGTACTTTGACCAAAGTTAACTATAAAAGTAACTCATTTAGAAATCAAGTAAAAACTTGTAAAGTAAAAACTTGGGATGGGTTCATGTAAGAAAAGATAAGAGACATGGTGCCTTGCCCCAAGGGGCTTTGCACTTTGCAAGAATATTAGCTTGCCTTGATAGTTCTCAAACTGTTCCTCCTCCTCCTCTTGGTAGTATCCTTCTTCTTCGGCGTACTCTCCGGTGCTACCGTCTAAATTTGAATACGAGTATAATTACTCACTAATTCAATGGCTATTCCATACATCACATATAATCACACAAACTACTCTATGCACACAAGTAAATTAACTAGAGTGCATGGGTTGTGGGGTTTAAAAGGAATTCACTTCTTTTGTATTTTATATGTAAATGATAGTTTCCTTAGGGTTCTTGAGAAATAAATTCCTCTCATTGAAATCTTCTTAAGATTTAATTTCTCAAACAATTATACATGAAATGGGTATTGACCTAGGTCAACCATTCATCATCGTATTTGAGAAAATGATTTAAATGAGGTAGGTCACCTCATACCATTTAAATACTACTACCATGATTTAAATCTCAAGCCATTCATATAAGAGAGTTTGGACCAGAGGTACAAACATCCCATGAATGCATGTGAGACAAGTTTAAATGAATTATAAGACTTCACACAATTTACTTTAATAGTTTTGGACAATATCAACTAGTTAAACTAGTCAAATTATCCATTCCATTAACTATGGCATGATCATGCAAAGTGACCACACCATTTTCTTGCAGAAACAATTAGTGTAAGTCAAAAGTGAGCTATTAGAGTTGGAATTAACTTAATATCTATTTTGGTTGATTTTTAAGAATTATTTGAATAGGGAAAAGTCCCTGTCTTGTTATTTTTATCATAATTATTCTACAAAGAATCTGACCATGGGGCCAGTGGCATGTTGTAGAGAATTTCAGTGGCTTTCTAACAACATAAGATTCACTAACTTTGGTTTAGCCAATTTGAATCTATTGAATTTCAAAGTTTGTGCAGTACTGGAAATGTTTGGAAATGTTTAAATCAAATTTTGAATTAAACAGGCCGGCGGGAAACACTACTGGGACAGAAGATTTAAAAACGGCCCAGGCCAGCCCACCACGCGTCTGCGCCCGCGTGGGCTGCCTGACCAGGGGGTCCCGCATGTCAGCGGCTAATAAACCCGAAACGGTATGGATGATTCTGGCGCGTTAGATTAGATGGCGGATCAACGGCCCACGCTCGTCGTCGTCGACGACGAGAGAAGGCTCGCCGGCGGCTCGGGTAGGGGTGGGAGAGCTCACCGCGGCTCCGGCTAGGGTTGGCGGTGTGCGCGGTGAAGCGGTGGTCGACGGCGAGGCTCCAGGTACCGGTGGCGTCGCCCGAGGTGGCTCCAATCGACGGCGAGCTTCCGCGGCGTCCGTCGGCAGTGAGGTGGCGATTGGGTGGCTACGGCGAGTAATTGGGGCAGTGAGGTGGTCGAGGAGCTTGAGGGAGGAGAGGGGAGTGCGGCGGTGTGCTCAGATCGTCAAATGGAGGCCTCTATTTATAGGCGAGGGAGGGTGCTGCGGGGCGGAGACGAAGTCGACCATGGCGCGGCGTCTCCGGCGAGCGGTTGGGCTAGGGGAGGGTGCTGTCGGGTTCTCCTCGTCCAGGCGAGACTAGGGGAGGTGTTGGCTTGGTCGGGCGGCGTGGTATGGCGCGGGATTGTGTCCGTGTCCGCCGCGCCCGCGGCGGAGGAGGGTTTCCTTCTCCGGCGGGGGTGGGCACGGGGCGTGGCGGGGCGCGTGGCTGGCGGCGTCGCGGTGTCACGGTGAGGCTCAAGGCGCTCACAGGGGGTCCAGGGCGTGCGTAGAGCGTCGAGGCGGCGGTGGCCGGATGGTGTCCGTGGCGTGCGCGTGTGCGACGCGAGCGGCATCTGGGCGTGTGCGGGGCGCGCGTCGTCCGGCGTCTGGTCGCCGTTCCTTCGACCAGGGCGGTGCTAGGCGGGGCTAGGCGATGCGGTGGCGCATGGTGGCGAGGTGTCCCTGGCAGAGAAGCAAGGGGAGAGAGGGGAGGGCGTCGGGCTCGGCGACATGGCCGGCATGGCCATGCCAGGCTTGCTAGGCCTCTCCTCCTAGGGTTTTCTAGGTTAGTGTTGGTGAGAGGGGAACCAGGGAACACAATGGTGTAGGTTAGGGGATTTTAGGTGTAGTAGAATCACTATTTGCAATAGTTGCAAATAGTGCCCAATTTGGAATTCCCAAAAATATCCAAATTTGAAAATAATCAAATGGTGAAAGTTTTTGAAAAGTGAGGGTTGAGATAAGTTGTAATTGACCAGAGATGAATTGAGGTGGTGGTGGAAAAGTTAGATTTCAAAAATGGCCAAAAATGGCTAAGTGAAGATTGTTGAACTTGTTATAAAGTTGCAACTTTGGATGAGCATAGCTAGTGATCAAAGATGAATTTGGCAGGGTGATCTTCATCAAAGTTGTTCACCTTGATGTTGACTTTGAAATGGTGCAAAGAGTTAGCAAGAATTGGTTTGGGAAAATTGAAATGCAGGGGCTCAAAGTGGTGATCAGACTAAGTTTGGCAGATTTGGCCATTATCTTATGTGAGTGGGAATTGTGTTTAAAATTCATTTGAATTGTGCAACCTTGGTTCCAAAAGTTGTAATAAGTGTTTAGTAACATTATTCAACTAATGGTGAAGACCAAATAGGTCTAGGGTCAAAATTTATAAAAATGCCATAGGGCATATGTGAGGGTTTTTAGGGTTTTTCAATTTATGTGATTTTCTTCCTCTTTGATTTATTTGGTTGGTGATCTCCATATGATCACTCTAGGGTTTTAGAGCATATCAAGAACAAGTAATAACAATCATCATGGCATATCACTCAAATGCACAAGTCCTATGCATGGTACTATATGCAAAATAGAAAAGTTTTTGTTGGGTTGAAATTTTGCTTTCTGGAATTCTCTAACTTTCTTTTTATTGAAATTTGGGGTGTTACAAACCCTTCCCCCTTACAAAAGATCTCGTCCCGAGATCGAAAAGAAAGTTAGGTACTAAAGAGATCTGGGTATTCCTGCTTCATGAAGTCTTCTCGTTCCCATGTGGCTTCATCCTCGGTATGGTTGCTCCATTGGATCTTCAGAAACTTGATGCTTCGGGTGCGGGTGGTTCGATATGCTTCTTCCAAAATGCGAATCGGCACTTCGCGGTAAGTCAGATCCTTGTTGATATCTACCGATCGGTGATCTATGTTCTTGAACACTTCGGTCTTCTCCGGGACTTCAAGGCATTTCGGAGGAGTGAGATATGGAACACGTCGTGTACGGCCGACATTTCCTCAGGCAACTCCAGTTGGTAAGATACTTCACCTCGGCGACTGAGGACCTTGAAGGGTCCGACATAGCGGGGTGCTAGCTTTCCTTTCAGTTGAAACCTTTGCATTCCTTTCAAGGGGGATACCTTGAGATAGACAAAGTCTCCGATCTCAAAGGTCATCTCCCGACGTCTCTTATCGGCGTAGCTCTTCCGTCCGGACTGCGCCGTCTTGAGGTACTCTCGGATCTTGTGTACTTTCTCTTCGGCTTCACGAAGAACATCCGAGCCAAAAACTTGGCTTTCTCCGACTTCCGACCAGTTTAGGGGGGTACGGCATTTTCTCCCATATAAGGCTTCAAAGGGGGCCATCTGTAGGCTGGCTTGGTAACTATTGTTGTAAGAGAATTCTGCGTAGGGTAGGCAGTCTTCCCACTTGGATCCGTATTCCAGTACGCATGCTCTAAGCATGTCTTCCGATGATCCGGTTTACTCTCTCGATCCGTCCGTCGGTCCGAGGGTGATAGGCGGTGCTTGAAATTCGAGACGGGTTCCTAATCCTTCGTGCACTTTCGCGCGAACCTTGAGGTGAACTGCGTGATCCTCTATCCGACACTATCGATTTGGGGGTTCCGTGCAAAGCGACTATTGCTGGAGATGTATAGTTCAGCTAACTTTGGGCCTTGATACGTGGTTTTGACGGCGATGAAATGGGCGACTTTGGTCAATCTATCGACAACTACCCATATGGAATCATTGCCTTTGTCTGGATTTGGGCAGTCCGGTGATAAAGTCCATTCCTACGGAGTCCCATTTCCATTCCGGAATACGAAGGGGCTGTAGCAGTCCAGGCGGGTCGTTGGTGTTCGGCCTTGACTCTCTGACAGATGTCACATTTGGCGATATAGCTACCGATCTCTCTCTTCATTCCGTGCCACCAAAATTGTTCTTTCAGGTCTTGGTACATCTTGGTACCTCCGGGGTGGATTGAGTAAAGGGTGTCGTGGGCTTCTTGCAGGATGACTTGTTTCAAGTCAGAGTCCGATGGTACGCAGAGACGTTCTTTGTACCAAAGAACTCCGGCTTCGTCTACGGTGAATCCGGGGGTTTTCCTGCGGCTATCCGTTTCTTGATTCCGTCGATGCTAGCGTTGTCCTTCGGGCTTCCTTGATCCGACTAACCAAGGTGGGTTGCAGGTTCTATGCTGGCTAAGAATCCTTCACTAACAAGTTCAAGTCTGAACTGTTCAAACTCTTGATGCAAGTTGGGCTGTTCGGTTGCGAGCATGAAGTTCAACCGACATGGCAGTCTACTCAAAGCATCCGCTACCACATTGGCCTTGCCGGGGTGGTAGTGAATCTCCATGTCGTAATCTTTGATCAATTCGATCCATCGGCGTTGTCTCATGTTTAACTCTTTCTGGGTGAATATGTATTTGAGGCTTTTGTGGTCGGAGTAGATCTCGCATCGATTACCCATGAGGTAATGACGCCAAACTTTCAAGGCTAAGACCACGGCGCAAGCTCGAGGTCGTGGGTTGGGTAGTTTTGTTCATGTTGCTTGAGCTGTCTTGAAAGGTAGGATACAACCTTGCCTTCTTGCATAAGCACACATCCAAGACCAATCTTGGAGGCGTCGCAGTATACGTCAAAGGGCTTAGCGATATCAGGCATGATCAAGATTGGGGCGGTGGTCAGTCTACTCTTGAGCTGTTGAAAGCTCTCTTCACATTTATCGGTCCACTCGAACTTCTTGTCCTTCTTCAACAGTTGGGTCATTGGTCGAGCGATGCTCGAAAAACCTTCTACAAATCTGCGGTAATATCCGGCTAATCCAAGAAAAGCGCGAACCTCGGTTTGGGTGGTGGGGGCTTTCCATTCCATAACAGTTTTTATCTTGGCGGGATCTACGGCAATTCCTCCTGTGGAGACAAGATGTGTCCCGAGGAATCCAACTTCTTCCAGCCAAAACTCACACTTGCTAAACTTGGCATACAACTTGTGCTTGTCTAAGGGTTTCTAGGACAATCTCCAAATGTTGTTCATGTTCCTCTTCGGACTTGGAGTATACTAGAATATCGTCGATGAACACAACGACAAACTTGTCCAAAAAGTTCATGAAGATCTTATTCATGAGATTCATGAAGTAAGCGGGGGCATTGGTCAGTCCAAACGACATGACGTTGTACTCATACAACCCATATCTAGTGGTAAAGGCAGTTTTTGGGATGTCGGTGGCTCGGATCTTCAGATTGATGATATCCCGTTCTAAGGTCGATCTTGGAGAAAACTTTGGCTCCGGTGAGTTGATCAAACAAGTCTTCTATCTTGGGTAGGGGGTATTTGTTTTTGATGGTGACGTCGTTAAGCTTTCGATAGTCGGTACATAAACGATTTGCACCATCCTTCTTGTCCACAAACAAGACGGGGGATCTCCAGGGGGATGCACTTGGTCTAATCAGACCCTTGGCCAACATATCATCTATCCGCTTCTTCGGCTCCACAAGCTCATTGCGTTCATGCTGTAGGCTCTCTGGGGCTATGGGTCCAGTTCCGGGAATTAACTCGATGATAAACTCGATATCCCTATGCGGGGGCATACGGGTAGATCATCCAGGAAACACATCGGGGTATCGACGGACGACCCTGATTTGATCCGAAGTTGGCTTGGCTACAATTTGGTTACACGTGAATTTTACGGGTAGTTTTTCAGAGACGTGCTCAACTATGATACGGTGCTGCTAGTCATGGTTATAGCT